>NW_018020592.1:922007-1158846 GCF_002006095.1 Pseudomyrmex gracilis | reverse complement strand
TATTTTCTTTTCTTCTGCTTCTTTCACTTCGTCTGCTTTTTCACTTAGAGATTTCTCTGATTTATCAGAAACGGGTGACACTGTTTTCGATTTTGCTTCAGGTATAGCAGCTGCATCGACAGACGGTCGTTTGTCGATAATAACGTCGGGTATTTTCTTCTCTTCTGCTTCTTTCGATTCGTCTGCTTCTTCACTTAGAGGTTTCTCTGATTTATCAGAAACTGGTGATATTGTTTTCGACTTTGCTTCAGGTATAGCAGCTGCATCGATTGACGCTCGTTTTTCGATAACATCTTCGGATATTTTCTTTTCTTCTGCTTCCTTCAATTCGTCTGCTTTTTCACTTAGAGGTTCCTCTGCTTTATCAGAAACTAGTGACACTGATGGTTTTGTAACGGTTTGTTTCAGAATACTGTCATCTGTTTTTTCTTTAGCTTCGTCTAAGTACTTTTCAGTAGTGTCAACAATTTCTGATACTTCGGATGTTTCTAGTTCCTCGAGTTCTCGTTTCTTATCAGGTTTAAAATCTTTTGCCGTGTCAGGTTGAAGCTCTTCTTTGCCTATTTTTTCTTTTGTTTCTTGCACAAACTTCTCGTCCGCTTCAATCACGTCACTCGTAGTATCTTCTACAGCTTCTTCAACATCTTCTTTCTCCCTTATCTCGTCTGCTTTCTCAGGAGATGTGACTGGTACATCGCGTACTTTATATTCCTGTTCGACGGCTTCGAAATCGTCTAGTACATCTTTTTCGTGTTCTTTTGCAGCTATGGGTGAAACGTCTCCTTTGACAGGTGAGATCTTTTTCTTTGCGTCGACTTTCTCATCGGAAATCCGTCTAGGTATACTGACAAAACCATCTACTTCTTCCTCAATATCTTCTTCTTCAACTGACAATTCTTCGGCAATTTCTTGATCAGATATCGCCTCCTTTTTATCTTTTTTTAATTGAAGTGGAGATTCTTTTTCTTCTATAGAACTAGGTACTTCAGCGATCGATTTTCTCTTTTCTACCGTAACTTCCGACTCGGAAATAGCTTCTTCTTTAATTGCACGTGACAATTCTTCTTCGGTTAAACTTATTACTACATGCCTTGGCATTTTTCTTTTAATAATAATTTCTTCGATAATTTCAATAATGATTCTTTTAGGCACCTCTTTTTTGCCACAAATTTCTTCGAGTTTTTGAATGTTAATACTATTTCCTTTGGTAACGTATTCGTTTACAATATATTCTTCAACTTCTTTTCTTTTTTCCGGAGTTACCAACTCTTGTGTTTTTAGAATCTCTGCGCTAGGAACTTCAGCAACTGATTTTCGCTTCTCATCTTCTACTTTTGGTATCTCTTTTTCCTTCTCGTCCTCAGGCGTCTTTTTGAGCATTTCTGATATTTCGGTTGGAGAACTAACTTTAGTTATCGATTCTCGTTTTGCGGTTATGTCTACTTTTGATGTCACTTGATCTTCCGCTTCTGATACTTCTGGCAATTCTTCTTCTGGTAATTCTTCTTTAATTATTTGCGACAATACTTCTTCGGGAACATCTAGTACCATATGCCTGGCGATCTTTCTCTTCACAATGATCTCTTCAATAATTTCAATGACAATTGTCTTGGGCACAACTTTCTTAATGGAAATTTCCTCGACCACCTCTATGGTAATTCGTTTTCCCTTCACAATGTATTCATTAACAATGTACTCTTCAATTTCCATTCTCTTTTCAGGTGTTATAGATTCTTTCAGTTTGAGAATTTCAGGATCGTCTACCACACTTTCTTTACGTAATCCTTTCTTTACAATAATTTCCTCAATAATATAAACCACGCGTTCTTTCGGAATGCGCTTCACTATAGTAATGTACTCGATCACTTCGATAGTAATCTTTTTTTTCTTTGTAATGATCAATTCCTCGATTATTTTTTCGACTGGCACTTCCTTGGTGAGGATTTGTTTGACTTCTTCTGGTAACTTGGGAAGCTCTTGAGAACCAACGTCCAATTCTTGTCCGTGCAACTTATCTGTGAACTTCGGCGAAGTTGGCGTAGAACCTGGCGTCACCATTACTATCTCTGCCTTTGCCGGCGAAACCTTTTGTTCGAAGCCTATCACAGGTTGTTCTATCTCGGCTTCCACCAATTGCTCTTCGAAAGATGGCCGTTTCGCCACTTTCTTCACGCATATGCTTTCGATACCAGCCTCGAGCACATCTGTTTGAGACGTATCAATGTCAGCTGGTTTCTTGTGTTGGTCACATACATGCTGATCGTCATGTAACATCTCCTCGCAAATCTTTTGAGCGTCTATTTTGTCTTTTGCAACATCTTTTTTAGGTGACGATAAGTCATCTTTTTTTGTCACTACTTTCACGCAAGGCTCTTCTTTTATTTCGGGTTTTTCTTGCGGCGCCAAAGATTTGTGTGGTTCTTCGATAAATTCTTCGATTTCTTCGTGAACTGGAATCTCCTCGGTAATACCGACCTTCTTCGGTATAACAATCTCCTCGTGAGTTGGTTTAGATTTCTCTTCTTCTACTTCAGTAATCTTCTCTGGAGATATCTTTTCACTTGGTACCGAGAGTTTTCTTTCTGACGAAATCGATAAGATGTCTTCTTTCGAAGGTTTTCTGTCTGTCGAAACTGACGGTTTCTCTTCTTCCTTAGAAGCTTGATCTACTAACGTTTCTTCAGAAAGAAAATCGTCGTCCTTAAGAACTTCAGCAACTTTCTTCACGATTTCCATAACATCTTTAGGTTTTTCTCTGGGTGCTTCGAGGTCGATACCGGCAGTTCCTGCGAGAACATCTCCGATATCTCTGACAGCTTCCTTCACATCTCTGTATGATTCTTCTGGTTCTTCTTCGTATTCCTCTTCGAATTCTTCATCCTTTGGTATATCAAACTTAACTTTTTCCGGTTCCTTTATCATTTCAGGTGGGAGGGTTTCGATATGTGGTTTTATTTCTTCTAACTTCTCTGCTACTCCCTCTAAAGTATCTTTTACCGCATCCTTCAAGACAGATGGCTGCATCTCTGTAGTTAGTTCTTCCTCTTTAATTTTCTCTTCTAAAGACTCCAAGGAATCTCTCAGGCTGTCTTTCACAGTTTTGAACTTATTCGAAATTTCTTCCAGAAGAGCTTTTACTTCTTCCGCTTCTTCTCCTTCTTCTTTTAGAAGTTCAATCTCCTTTTCAATATCTTTATCTTCGATTGGTTTCGTCAGTGATACCGGAGCCGGCGAAATATCCTTTGCAAGTAACGCTTCTTCAACTTTGACCTCTGCTTTTTTGATCTCTTCTAATTTATCAATTGGAACTTTTTCTTCAATGTTTGGCACACTTTGTCTGTGTGCGTCTATCTCTTCTTGTATGAAAGCCGCGGTTTCCTTTATGGCAGCTACTTTTACATGAGCAACAGTGGGTTTCACCTCTTCGAATACCTCCGGCTTGTCAATATGTTTGCCGACTTTAGGAAACATTTTCTCTACATCAACTTCCTCCAAGACCGTCTTTTCGAGAACCTTTGTTTCCTTCGGAGAACTAGACTTTGAAGAAGACTTATCATCAGAATCCTTATCGGTCTCTTTCTTTGTTTTTTTCGTTAATTTATCGATACCTTTCTCAAATTTATCCGCTACTTTGCCGAAGAAACTAAAAACACCCTTCTGCTCTTTTACTGGCGGTGTAGGTGGTTCTTTAATCTCCTGCGGTGACGGCGACGGCTTTTCTTCTTTACCCTTCTCAAAATCTTCCATTCTGTAGAGCTTAGGATCGACTTCCTCGTGAACTGGAAGATCGGCAACCTCGTCGGGAGTTTTAACAATGTCTCTCTGTAGACTCTGCATCGCCTGACGAACGTCGAATACTTTTACTTCCGGTTTAACAACTGTAGATATTGCTTCTGGAATGACTTCTTCTTTCATTTTCACAGGAGCGTCCTTTTCTTTCACTTCTTCTATAACGTGTTTCTCATCAATGTCCTCTTTTATGCCGTCTAAAGGTATTCGTTCGTCTTCAGGCAAAGTTGGAGCGGTAGTAGTTGCTCCCGATTCAATCGTCGAGATTCGTTCCTGAGATTCTTCCATCTTTTCAAGGATATGTTCTTTCTGATCGACGTCCGGTTTTATGTCAGTATCAGTTGTCTTTTTCTCCGATGAGTCCAATTTATCCGGACTTAGACTAGATGGTTCTTTCGTGATTTCTTCACTGTCTTTTTTGCCGGAATCGTCTTTCTCCTCAGCTTTCTGTACGATTTCGGTCGCGGAAGCTATTATTTCTTTAACTTCTTCTTGTAATTGTTTTTTGTGTTCCGGAGGAAGTTCGGCACTTTCTTTCTCGTCTTTGTCTACGATCTGTTCAACTTTCTTTTCCGGACTTTTATCCTTTTCCTTCTCGGGTTCTTCTTTCTCGCCTTTCTCTTTCATCGCTTCCATATCTTTCAGTATCTTCGCCTTTTCTGATTCGGCCTCGTCAAGTACATGCTTTTGTTCGCCCTCGCCGCTTTGAGCAGAGTCCTCCGTGTAGACTTCCTCCTTTTCTACAATGAGATATTCGTCTTCTTCGGTTAATTCCTGACTTTCCTTCCTTGAACTTTCTTTTTTCGGTATATCCTCAATTTCGGCTGTAACATCCTCTTCCGTGATATCCTCTTCTTTTTTGTCAGTAGCTTCAGCTGTAATCTCGTCGTCTCCCTCGAAACGATCACTCTTTCGAGTTTCCTCAATCTCCGCCTTTTGTAGAACGGCTTCAATTTCCTCGACCACTTCTCGCTCTTCTTTGAGATCGGCCAATACTTTACTTTCTATTGAATCCAATGAAATATCTTCGGATTGTTCAATTAAGCTTTTATCAATTGGCTTTATGACCTCGGCTTCTATGCCAGACGGAGTAGAAACTGTGGATGAATCAGTGGTACCTTTATCGCCCTTGACTTTACGAATGACGCCGTCTTTGTCCGATTTCACAGAAGTGGTCGGTGTGCTGCGAGTGGATTTCGCCGGACTGCCCGGCATACGTGCTTTACTCGGACTAACTGGTTTTGTACGACGACTAATCGGTTTTCTGTCCATCGGTTTTGGTTTTGCCGACACCTTGACGACGGGTGCGGCCGCGGTTTCCTTCACAGTGGACTTCTCGACTTCGGACTTCTTCTGTTCCACTACTTTTCTGTTGTTGGCCTCTTTCGCGCTCTTAGCCGGAAGACTTGAAACAACCTTCGTCGCCGGTTTTGCCTTTGGCACGGTCTTCGATATCTCTGTCTTCGCAACAGTGCCGTTTACTATCTTCTTTGGGGTAGTGGGGGAAGACTTCATGACATCCTTCTTCTCCGCGCCCGAAGGTTTGACTTTTTTCTCGCTGAGTTTTGGCTTTGTGATTGCTTCGCTCTTCTTTATTTCGGCCTTCACAGATTTGCTATCTTTAGGTTCTTTCTTTTTCGGCTCGATTTTGGGTTTAGGTTCCTTGGGTTCTTTCGATGCGCTCTTATCAGATTCTTGTTTGATTAAATCAATCTTTTTCACATCTTCATCACGCTTCTCCGGTTTTTCCGTTTTAATCGATTCCTTCTTCGGCTCTTTTTTCACTTCTTTCAGTTCTTTTTCAATCTTCTTGCTTTCCTTCGCTTCAGGTTCTACTTTTTTGCTCTCTTTTTCAAGCTCGATTTTTTTGCTTTCTTTTGCTTCAGTCTCGATTTTCTTGTTCTCCGCGACTTTTTTTGTCTTTATTTCGGCTTTGGGTTTGCTTGGAGGAATAATCGGCGTTGACTGAGGAGTGATTTTAGGAACGTCCTCTGCAGCCTTAACAGGAACAGCCTTTGATTCTGACGGCTCTCTTTTCTCTTTCTTCGGTTCTGAAATTCTCTTTGGCTCCTTTTCGATGAAGGGTTTCTGTTTGGCTGGTTTATCTCTGAGCGTTGCTAAAGACACTGATGGCGACAGTGTCTTCGCAGAACATACCGGATGTTTTAGGAAGTCCAAATGTTTCAGTCGGTCGAAGCCTTCGAAAATTTTATGCTGCGGGGTGCTGCCGGGGAAAAGAATTCGCGTGATATTGTCCTCAGGGTTGGCTGGCTGCCACACCAGAAGCGCGCATATCGATACAAGGTTTTGAATCGGGAATGTGAGATTATTTGAATCTTTCTTGTGAGATCCAGCAAACAGCTTTGAGTCTGATGCGTGCCACTTTGCTAGAAACTCGCGCACTTCGCGGCTGTCTTTGTTCGGACTAAGAACGTACATATCCAACGTGCCGTGGCCAACTTTGTGATAGAGGTTGATTGGATCAGGATCCCTGTAGCAAGGATGAGCACGGAGGTTGATGTGCCGAAGATTCAGTACCATCTCTTGACCAATGTCGACGAGATTAACAATGAGGGGATCGATGTCCTTATCGCCGTCAGGTGAATTTGATTGTCTTCTTTCCTGTATTGCGTATAATTTTTATTACATGTACCTACTTGTGTCCTACAGTGCAGCAAATGTAAATGTTAACAATATTATTAGAAACTAATATTTTTTTAATTATTATTATTAATAGAAATATTAACACAAAAAAACATATTTCTGCAAAAAATAAGAATAATTACTCACAACTAAGTTACAGAAGAAATGGCCGATCTGAGGATAGACATGCATCTCCTTCTTCTTGCGAAGAACACTGAACATGCCGCCGATGTTGCTATTATTTATCCTAGTGACTAGAACAGCATCCAATCGATCCAGATGCCTGGTGAAATCCCAAAAGCAGGCTTTTCTGGCGAAGCCGCCGTCGACGAGCATGTTAAAGCCGTTTATACCAAAAAGTGCGGCGTCACCTTGCCCACCGGGGAAGACATATAAAGTCGGATGGCTAAATCTAATGTTTCCAACAACGTCGGACGGTTCCATGAGCTGGTCCAGTGTTTGCGGCACAAGATACTGTCCGATGTAATTCGTAAAGCTCGTGATGGCCGGTACACCGGCTGTGAGAACATCGTCAGGATTTACTCTGACTCTGCAAGATCTATAGATTAAACATAGTAAAGATATCAAAACATTTGGAATCTATATTTTAAAGAAAAAGATCTAAATGTGAAAAATTTTTTATATTTAATAATAAAATTATATTTACAAAAAATATCATTATATTAACGGGTAAAAATAATATCGTGTTTCTGTATTTCTTCGCAAAAAAGTAGCTTTTGCTGTATGATAAATTTGTAATGCTTCCGTAGAGAAACACAATAATACGCACCTGCAACAAATCTCTTTTGACAAACGATTTGTTGTCCAATCACCAACACCCGCGCAATGTATATCTACGGTTACGCTATTCTCATAGGCACGAAGGACTCTTTGCACTTCATGTTCACTGAATGCATCCAGAAAGTCTGCGAGACTGAAGGTTCCATCCTGAATAACAATATTAATTGCGTTATTATTTTTATTTGAATTTTATTAATTGTCTAATTTTCGTAAAATTTTCTAGAATTTTGCGTTAACGTAGATTTTCTTGTAGATTTATATTCAAATAAATAACATGCAGTAATGTATTATCGCACCTGCAATATCCAGGAACCATTGCCACCGAATGTGTATCCAGCGTGTATGATGTGCCGATGTTTCGTGAAGCTTGCAAGAAGATTGCGAATACATTGTAACAACGTATTCGTCTGCGGATGAATGAGAACTTCCGTTACGAGATTCTCGGTGGCATATTGGATCAATCTTTCGCCTATAAAAATCCCAAATCATTATTTTTTAATTACTTAAGATAAGCTATGATAATAAATTATAATTATATCGTAAAAATATCATAAACAGAGTAAAATGTTTGTTATAAATTATAATCACCATTTCTGGCTTCTTCGCCTTCGGGGGCTTGTGCTACTAAGGCCAACAATTCTTTCTCCAAATCTACGTGACAACTGTCCTTGTCCCATGATAGGAAACCTACAACAGTCGAAAAGCGACGACTGCTAAGTACAAACTTTTAAATCTTGTTCATACGTGTCAAAGCGCCACGATATCAGAAAACTTCGAGAACGGAATCTGCATATAAATCACTGTATCTCAAGATCGAATACAACTTTAAGTATTCCAACAGTATGCTCTCTCATGAACTTGGCCAAGCTTTTCCGAGACTGGCCCTGATATTTTGAATAGAAAGTAGGTTGTTCTTGTTTTAGATCGTCACAATATATGTACTTTGAGCTCAAGAAATATCTGGAGTTGTGCTCTAGAGTTTGGACATGCATATTTCAAAAATGGGATAAATAAAAAATATAAGTTCTTTATGTGAACATCTTTTTGAATATTTTTTAAAATTAAACTTGTTCTTTTTTAGTTTCACATATCTGAAAATATTTATTATAATAGTTTTAAGAAGACTCTTAAAATATTCTTAAAACAATTACAATTAAATGTCCGAGTAAAGTCTTTTTATAAAATTGGTTACGATTAATTCCAACATAGTTATCGAGCATAAGACGTTTACAGATGAGTAGAATAGTGGGTCATAACTGCATATAAATGCACACAGAACAGCAGTGGTTTGGCTTCATGGCGTAATTCAACTCCCGTGTGATGTAAGGTTAAGGTTAAGATGGTAGAGCCTGTCAGGTACAGTTATAGAATGATTGATTGAGGAAAGAAAATTAAAATATTTCGTTGTAACAGCACCATATTTTACTTTTGTTAATAAATAAAAAGTATAACTTTTTATTTACAAAATATTATATAATTTGTAATATTTGTCAAGTTTTTTTACAAACATTTGTGTGAATTGAACAATTTCATATTACCTCTAAAATTAAAAAAGATTACTTTCATACAACTTCAATTTAAGTATTTTTCTAACACGCGCGATATAAAAAGAAAAACATTATATTATAATAAAAATAAATGATAACTAATGAGAACTGTAATTATTTACATGTTAATTTTAAAATATTAACAGTTCGCGTCTTTCTTTACTTTTTAAAAAATAGATAAAATTTTATTTTTTTTATAACAAAACCATTGCATATATATACGTATATATATTGCATATGGAAAAAAGATTAGAGTATTATTTTTATTATAATATTAATTAAGAAAACAATAATGAGAACGAGTGAATCAGTAGTCGCAATTCGTCATGAGAGGTAGTCGTTCTATGACGTCATCAACACCGCACCCCGTCACGTGGTTCCTCGCCAGCTGGTAATCGATCGCCGCACATCCTGTACCCACCCTCCACTGCCAGCTTTAACGTGGAGATACTCCACTTTTGACATCGTGCAAAAAATTCTCGATACTCACTCGACATCTCTCCACTTATTGTAAACCACAAGAAAAGCAACGAAAAACAAATTGAAACCACAAGAGTTTGAAATAAAACGTCTTACGTAACATATTTATGTATGTATATTATATAATTTTATTAAAATGTGTGTGTACAATTAAAAAGAACTTGTATATATGTCGTAATTATATTAATATCATCTTTTCTTTAAGAAAGTTAACTTTCTTTGCAGTAATTTTTAATACACAGACATTTAATCTTAACGTTTAAAAATAAAATTTCGCGATCAAAATGTTAAGCTTTTCTTAGAGCTCTTTCCGCAAGAGGAAGTGTTGAAAAATTCTATCCAACGTCGAATTAAAGGATTGATGATGCAGCACAATGGAACGTAACTCGTTGCCAAGGGAGTTCGAACGGCTCTCGCGTAATTCTATACCGGCATATATGTACACAGACAAGTCTGGTTCGAGACGTTGCTTGGCAACGTCGTAGTATCAATCAATGCCGAAGATAGAGAAGAGTTGAAGAAAATTAACAAAAAAAAAGAAAAGAAACAGAAGAGCATAAACGAGCAAGTGAGGCATTAGTCTGCGCAACGAATTCCGCGCAGCTTTCTCGTCCAGTCTCCAATTTTATCCCGCAATAAGTAAATACGTGTTGCATACTTTCCGGTAAACGTGGACGCTATTATTAAACGCTACTGGTAAAATATGTCGTATTCTCTCGAAATTACGCTTAAAACCGCAAATATACAACGCGCGAGTTGCGCGAATAGAGTTTAATTACCTACAAAGCGGACCTCATTAATATACTAATGAATTATACAGAATTACTCGCATAACACGTTGAACTCTGCAATGCTATACATGTGGTTTAGCCACTCGAGCGCGAATTTCTTTAGGTCAAAACTTCATAAATCATAATTTACAAAATTTGACACAAATCACACAGTGCCCTGTGTGTAACAGCACATCGTAAATAAACTTAAAAAACTGTCATGTTCTCAGCGGAAAGCATTAAGTGTACTCGGTGCGACAAACTGATCGGAAGCCCCAAGGCTGATACAAGAGAAGCCGTTCTTCACGGCTCTCGTTACTTAATGCTCGCTGACTCTTACCGGTTTTGGCTGCAATACGTATCTCTGAGATACATCGACAAGCGCCCCCTCAAAAAAATATATGTATATATGTACATATAAAATCAAGTACTTCACATTTTCTCTCTCTATTTGCTTATTACGGAAATAGCTAGTAATTACAACAAATGAGCTTTATGTATTTTATCGAATCGGTTACCGAGTTGCTAACAAATTCGATTGTTCAAAATGAATAACGTTGTTATTCTACAATTATTTTGTCAACGCAATTACTTATCCAATTAGTGAGACCATATATTCTTAATTAAAATGCAACCCTATCGATCTGTGCAGATTGAATCGATAGCTCGATGATTCTTTAGATGCGGATTTAAAATTACAAAGAGAAACAAGAACACATAGAGAGATGATAAATGTATAAGAAAATCCACAAAATATATTTAATTTACGAAAAAATTCCGTGCACATTTTTTACATTATTTTTATTTTATTTTATTTCAGCTTGTAGACTTGATTTTTCTTCAGTTGAACGCTCGCGGAATATATCCGTTCTTCGTAGGTGAATCATTTATTTCATTACGGCAGCAAAATATATCGAAGATAAATACGATTCGCAATTGCAGAGTTGAAGGCGGACTGCCCGTTAATTAAAACAGACTGCTGCCAGACTAATTGCCTACGAGTCTGGAATTGCGGATCACATAACATCGCGCGCGTGTTTCCGTTTGATGAGAGAGAATTACCCTGCGAAAGTCAAAAACTCCGCGCGCTCGAGATCTCAATTTCGTTGAAAGAAATCGCGCGTAAAAACGCCCGCGGAACGACAAATTCGACTGTGGGGATGTCAGCGAATGGAAAAAACTGTGCCGCGACGTTGAAATAACGCTCGAATAAACACGGAATGATATTTCACCGTCGAGTTGGCAAAAGTGATGCGCGTAGATTAATCCGCCATCGAGCGTTTCTGCAAACACTGAAGGACAATTGTTCTAGCGTAAATTTTGGCGGTTTTAATCGGCGAACCAATGTACCGCGATCGGTTACAATTATATGTGTGTGAATATGGTGTACGAGCACACACACACACACACACACACACACATAAGGCTTTCATATTTTTATAGAAAAGACAGTGAACATCGCGGATGTATCCAGTGTCCTGTGGTTTCCTGCTTTAGCGTGTGACGTTCTGACATGCAGCTTATATCTGTCGCACAATGGGAATGTATCTAAATGGAAATGAATCACGATCGTCGTGTGAAAAGCTATAGATACTTTTCACGATTGTCCGCGGCAACACGGTGTATCGGCATGTCGCGAGATACGTTACATTTGCATAAAAAAAGAAGAATGAAAAAAAATTCAAGGTCAGCTTTATCTGACAAGAATTCTGCGTGTGTCGCAAATACTTTTGGATTTATCTCCGGATCTCCGAGGATTTATTAATATATTCGCATCGAGAGATGTTTAGTTTTTCAAGCTGCAACTTTTTTGCATCGTAAAAACAAATGTTTGTTAATTAGAAACGCAAATACAAAAAAACAAGCAAAACGTACAAGTAAACATGATTGATTATCACACACACGCGTAAGTTAATAATTTTTATGTATAATTCGAATAACTTCTGTACCGATTTTCTCTCCCGTCCGTCACGGAGAATTTTACGCAGTACGCGAAAGAAATATTTGACACGCGATGGAGTCCCTATGGATTAGTAACCTAAGCTAAGTATAGACAAAACTGCGCGTTTCTTCGCGGTAGTTCCAGCTTCGTACATCCCTAAGCGCACTCGCGTTTCTCGATTTGCATTGACTTCCTTTTTTCCCTTAGCCGACGACGGATGCCGGGAATGCTGGGTTTGTCCCGACTATGTTTAGAAATGGTTTCTCGTTGTCCTGCCTACAACGCGCCTACATGTCGCGATGTACTATAGTACACGTGCGACGTAAAGTACCGCTTTGACAGCAGCTGGAGAAAATCATTATTAATTGTTTAAATTGCATAAACTTGTTCAAGCATTCTCTTTTAAACATTATCTTATAAGAAAATAATATATAATCATAATAATATAATTTAAAAAATAATATATAATCAACAAGAATATTGCAAATTAAGTAAAATATAAGTGGCAACTAGATCACATCGCAATGTGAAATATCGCGTGTATCGGCTAACTGAAGTATGTACAAGTGATGATAAAGTCTTGTAATTGTAAGAAGGTCAAAAAGTTTCTAAGAAAAAATCGCTGACACCTTATTCTCGAGATTAGTGTCACCGAAAAAAAATTGTTGAAGAGAAGACGGATAATAATTTATTATTTTAATATGTTTTTAGTACAAATATGTATATTATTTTGCGATTATAATATGCATTTATAAATTTTTACATTAAAATAATTATTTTACAAAAAGATAAAAACAAAAAGTATAAAAACTTTGTTATATATAAAATAGATATATCTCTTAATTTTTAATGTAGTATATTTTTGTGCGTGACAAAAATATCAGTTTTACTAATAACAAAATATATATTAAGTATGATAAGAGAGAGAAAAAAATGAAATAAGTGCAAGTTCACGGAGTCTGCGCGATAGCGATAGAGGAATCTCTGATCGGGAGTACAAAGTTTGACACGTAAAGTAGATTCAGAGAGTAAAATAGTAGCGGATATTCAGAAATGCATGACCTCGGCAGAGGGAGCATAGAGATCGACCTCTCTAGCTCATTCGCTGCTATTTATATTTCCAAGACAAGGGCGAAGACCTGGATCAAGGATTGAGAGTGGAACTGACAAGGGAGAGCTTTTTGGTACGTAAGATTGTCATCGTAAAAAAAAAAGAATATAAAAAACTTATATTCCCCGAGTAAAAATTGATGAGACATTTCATTGATTGTTCATTTCTTGAGCTTAAAATATATTTTTTATTTTTGAATGAGTCTTTTTTTTCTTGGTTTTGTTTGTTGTAAAACAAAACGTCACAAAATATCAAAATGTCAAATTTGTCAAAATTAAAAGTTGTAGTAAAATATACTACATTGACGTGCGTCGAGAATGCAGCAAATGGAAATAAAACAGTAAACAGAATTGAAATAACAAACGAGCCAAATATAGCAAGAATATGTGTGCTGAGTTGTGCGGCATGAAAAATCACTTTTCCATGCTGTGAAGCGGCGCTTTCCGCTGTTAGCATTTTGTTATAATATTGTATGTGAGGTGTAAAAAATATATATATTTCAGAAATCAAATTTAATAACTAGGTATTTAGAGATGGTATTTCCACATTCTGTAAAGTTACTGCACGGAAAATAAATAAATTCCACATGCAAATACATCTTCGTTAACAATACACATATAGTCGTGTAATAAAATGTATGAACACAAATTACAAAATTAGTTTTATTAAAAACTCGCAATGCAACTTAAGACGCAAAGACACTTGTGAAGTTAAAAACATCAGAATAAAAAAAAGCCGTCGCGCGTTAACAATTTCAAATTATATAGATATCGCACCGCAATTTGGTGATGTGACGCAATTTATCTCGCGTTATACATTATTCAGGCGAATTGCCATCTGGATAAAACGATCAGAGTGCTTTAATGCGAACAACGTCGGTCGTATATTCCAACGCATAAAACTGAACTGCTAAGTGTACCGTCGATTTAACGCGTACGCCAATTGCAAGCGCGCTGTTGCACCAGCTGTAACTTCTTCGTGGCTGCCCTCGCGCTCGCCGACGTGTCTCCGAAAATGAATGCGATGACTCACACGAGCCGGGGTCAAAGCACGTGGATTTTCATAATTGCACCGAGAGAGAGAGACAGAGAGAAAGAGAGAGAGAGAGAGAGAGAGAGAGAGAGAGAGAGCGACGTGCGAGATGGCGAGATCGCGTCTAGACGAGAGATGTATCGTTATGAAAGAAAGATAAAAAGAAGACGCTCGGCGCGGATTATATACGTCTCCCGTGCATTTCTCGAATCGTTCATATCGCAAAACTTGCTCGACCACTATACATTCGCGAATGCCACTCATACTCCGTTCTTTTTTCTAAAGTACGAGAAGAAATCTCGGTCGCGCGCGCGCCGGGTGATTAATGAAGGAAACCGCGTTGGCATTTTCTTCCAATAAATTGCTGCTGATCGTACGCATTTATTATACGGCTCTGATATGTGAGAGCGTACCGTACCGGGAATACATTTGCACGAGCGAATGCGATCGTAAACCTCAAGAATAAGACCTGTCTCTTGCGAAAAGCGAGTTTTAGGACGATGCATTTATTTGTGACGTTTCTCGACGAACGATACACCGTCCAAGCGTCCAGTACTAGAGGCGCGAAGAGGTTTTTTTTTTATAAAAATAAAATACTCAGTACGGAGAGATGCATCGAGATAATCCGCGATCGGATTTATCTGACAAGATGTACGGATGAATGCGAGCAATCGTAATCGAAACGTCGCGGTACCAATGGAGCGGCATTTCCCGTTCGCGGCATCGCATTCGATTCTATTCAAATATCGAGTTCATTTCTCGCGAAGTCGAACTTCGCCGAAGGAGGAGTAAAGTCGGAGGAGTAACCGGGGATGTAGCAAGGCAAAAAAATAAATGTGCGATGAACCGTAATTCCCAGGTAACGTGACCCGTTTGTAGTTCAAGCGTGTCTGAATTGCTTCGGCTTCAACGAGGCCTGCACTTGTCTGCACTTAGGGCGCACTATACATGTCGTGCGCGCAAACAGCAAAACGCTTTCACCTCCTCACGCACAAATGCTTACAAATGATCAAATTTTATGATGTGACAATTATTCGTTCGAATTGTATATAATATTTATTTGTACTGTTTTTATATTATTATAGTACTATTCTTATATTATTATAGTACTATGTGATACTATAAAAAGTCTCTATAGTTTTATCGCAATAACATTTATAGTTCCTATTTTAACAGTCGAGATCGAAGCTTTTAGCTCGAAGAGTTAAATTGAAATTTGGTGAACTGGACAATCCGGAGAGAGCGAGCCTCTTTGACTATCTTTGGCTTTCTGCCGACTGCAAGCCTAGCAAATCGGGGGGAGCAACTTCGAGCTGAATATTAGCTTTGGAACTTTCAATATCCGGGAATGCAGATATTAAAGTTGTGCACGCACTTTCTTTTTCTCTCTCTCCTCTTTCGATTTGTGAAATCAAAAAACGTCATACAAAGAGTAAAAAAACTTCAATAGATAGATTACTGATATTATAGTTGCGTCAATCAAATATCGTTACAATCAGAAATAATCATATCCGAGACAAGTCTTATTAATCATTAATAAACAGTTTGCGATTAGAATGTCCTCTGCGTAAGTATAACATTGAAAGATCGTAAATCCATTGGAAGCCGTGTATTTATTGCCGCTTTTCCGGCATTTAGCAACGACTGCACGTGGTCTCGAGGTCAGGTTCAAGAACGAGGTAGCCGAGAGAAATGAAGTCTCGCGACTGACTCGTGAAGCGCGATACTCAGAGAGAACGAACTGGCGTGGCAAATGCCTCGATAAAATTAGATACGCTATATTCAGTTACACTCACGCACGCCGAAAGTGTAAAATGTTCGACGTCGGCCGAACGCACCGATCTTATCGCGCCTGTAAAGTGACACGGCCGACGTTTCGGATAATATATATACAAAAGAGAAAAAAATCCGAATAAAAGCGCGAACGTTGAAGAGTAAAGGTTCAATGGAACAATTTAATTTTGCTCGAATACTGTTCTTTTAAATTACTTAACAGACATTGTCGAGACAGATGCATAATTTATAATCATAATCTGATATAGTTTTTAATTTATTGCGATTTATGTGTGTGTGTGTGTGTGTGTTAAAATTAATATCGTGTCTAATAATTTTACCTAGACTCGTCAGATTACCAAAATGGTTATATTACCGCGTGCGATATTTATCTCGTCCACCTCTCTTCTTCGAAAATGCTACTTAATGCGAATGTATATGTCAGGGTCGCGCATATAATTACCGTCATACAAGCCATTTTGTAAATTATTCAGGCACTCAAAAACACACACAGACACGAGAGTTATGCTATTAAACTAGTCTTTTCATATATTCTTAACCTATATATATATATATAAATCTTCATCTATTTTTACACGTGGGTTACTTTACAAACGGCACGTACGAATTAAATTGCCGAGAGAAATTTGTGAATATGATTTGCACAAGATTTCCGGTCTCTCTTTCTCACTGTCTCTTTCTGTCTCTTTCTCTCTCGATCACCTGCATACTGTCAAGTTTGACGGAATCGAGATGAGCACAGCAAGAGGATCCTCGTAATCTACTTTGACAAATCCCCAAAGCCGATCCGTTCCGGATAACACTGGCATCGTGTAACGCTAACTTACTCGATGCTCCCCACGTCCTCAATCATGATTTATGTCGACAACTATGACCCTTCCTACTTTGCCTATATGTATATAACACGCATACACGCATGAAAGAATACGTACACACGCATGCGTTACTATGTGTGTAGCAACACATTGTAAACTGCATAAAATACGTTATTATATGCAGATCCTACGGCTTTGCAGGATGTTCGTGTGCGTGTGCACATTCATATGAATTCATAGTCGCGCGTACACACACTTATGGTTTTGCATACACCAACCTACCTTTTCACCGCATATAACTATAGGTTCCGCGTCGCGTTTAATAAAAGCGCGCAAAATGCGTTTTGCGACGAGGCTAAGAGCGTGCGATATTGATCCGGACCTTTCGAGTCGTTCCTTGTTAAAACCGCAGAATGTGTGCGAGAGGATATTATTTTCGAATTCCGATTCACTTGTGCAAATATATATTACTTATTCGCATGGACGTACATTCCTCGCAACTGATGAGACGGCGTTGAGTGCGCGTTAATCTTTCCGCTATTCTGAGCATGTTCAACCGATTAGAAGACACGATTACTCAAAGTTCCTCGATCGTTGTGACGTAATTATTTTTTGATTTATTACACGTGCCAATTGATGCAACAATCAATTCTCCTCATACCAATACGTAACGTTTCGTGAAAATTATAGAAACGTGATTGCTACGTTGTGTTATATTTACACGTTGGTCCAGAAACAAGACAAAATATGCTTCTCATGTATAATATGTAATATTATAATTATATTATAAATAATATAATATTATATACACTGTTATTATTATAGATATGTAATTAATTTTTAATTTTGAATATATTACCAAAAGTTGCTAAGTAACTGGAGAAATAAGACAAGAGTACACGCTGGACCGGAACTTGAACGATTTTATTGTCGCGATGTGGAACCGGGCGTGTCCGGTTGGACAACTTTAGCCAGTTTTGCCGTTTATTTACGAGCAACGAGGCATCGCCGGAGATGTGATGCAAAAGTGAGCCGTCGAGCTCGAAATAAACGCATGAATGGATTCACGTCTCGCCTTCTTTCCGCTTGACCAAACCCCCTCCCGATGTGGGTGCCCTATGAGTCAGGCAGAACCTGCCGGTCAGCACGTTTACATTGTGCTGGCGGCATAGCAAGCACACGCAAACAAATAAACAAATGAACGAACAATGAGGGGGACCACAAGCAGCGCACACACGCGCGGAAACTTTCGAATCTCACACGTGAGCGAGTGATCGGTCAGAAAGGAAGATCGTAAAGCTCAACGCATTCGAATTATGCCCCAGTGTCATATCATCTATTAATATATTTTCACGCGAGAGAGAAATGCAAAAATGTATAAAAGGATTAAAACTACACTTACTATAATTAGAATCACTTATATTTAGTATCACTTTGAGATCTCTGTACGTATAATATTAAAATGTCCTAAATCCGACACAACACCGATCAAGAAACCACCGAGAAACGATACTGGCTCAATAGCGGTTTTGTTCGCCCAGTATCATTTCTCTACCGTTGAACCGTACTGTTTTACGACATTTTATGCCGATACTGAATCCGTACTAACTGTCTTGGCACGCCTTGGCGAAACGACATTAAATCGATACCGTATCGGTATTGTAAACGTATAACGATATTCTACTACTGCTCTTGTACCATGTGCCTATCCCGGTATCGATACCCCATATCGAACGATACCTTCAATCTTTGACGCAAAAAAATTTCAGTCTCAAATGCTGTCTTCATCAAACTTCTTTGACAAACACAAATCGAGTTTTGCGATCGCGTTACAGGACACACGGTAATGGCACGATGTTAAATTCCAGTACTGATACAATGTCGATACTTTACCAGATTATTATCTCATCATTCTGTCAATATCTCAATACCAAATTGATAGCGGTGATTAGTATCATCGCGAGTACTGTGTCAGTATTGGGCCGTTTGTAAAATCCCACTTAGAGTATTATTCATCTTTGACGTGACTCAACGGGCGAATCATTCTTTATACAAAGTCACCACTGCTAAATGATGCGTATCGCGCTTGTGCGAGACGAATCTCCGCGCGGCGAAACGCGATCGCTGAATATTGCATTGCCGTTGCGCTTCTTCTCTGAAGCGTAATATTCACTTTGAAATAAAAATCATGGAGTGCAATGTCAAGACAAAATGATGAAAAAAATAATAGCATATACGTGAGTTGCGTATTGTAAAAAGTGAGCAAAATAGAAAAAGCGATTATAAAAGAATTTCTTTTTCTTTTTATTTTTTGCAACTATCTCGATTAATCAGTCAGTCGAAAGATTTGTTGTCAAATGTGCATTGCAATGACTGTATATCTATCAAAGAAGTTGTTTTATATTACATAATAATAATTAAATTTTATTTTCAAGAGAATTTAACCTAACATATCAATATCACTAATCAACACAACAAATTATAAATTGGCATCGATATATTCGATGTGTCTCGCGTTGCGCAATATCTTGTCTGCGCAGACGTTGGAAGGAGAATATAGAGTTTTTCTATAGAAATCTCCTTCGCGTATCGGTAAAAAACAGTACATTCAATACCACTATGTTATCCGATATCACAAGAAACTGATAGGTAAATATATATCAAAAAGACATTCGGACTGATTTTTTTTCTCTTCTTGTCCTCGAAACCGGATTTGGTGGACAAGAGAAAAATTTACTTGTTATTATAGCAATTTATTTTAAAAGTCCGCGCACGAATTTAATACAAAACAAATTTGATTTTTTTCGTGCATCTCCTCTCGTCGATATATTCGTTGAGCTATGAAAAGCGTCCGTCCAACTCGCGAGTGCGTTCACGTTTGATAAATCTAATCGAATGAACGGGATAAAGCATCGGATGTTTTTCAATTTTTTATTTATTTTGTGAAACCATATAAACGAGAAAATGTGTTATATATGCGTCCACGCGATATAATATATGTGTTATATATGCGATAAAAAATTGAATAGTTTTATGTGGTGTTGGATAGTACACGTGCAAAGGCAGAGAGAACAATAAATGTGGACAATATTATGTGATGGTAAAAAAAATTATTAGACAATAAAACACGGTGTACGTGAAGCAGCATTGAGAACTTTTCTCGCAACACTGGCCTTGTTGCATGGACTAAAAATATAAATCTCACATATGTAGCAACATTATATACAGGGTGTTTGAGTTCTAAAAGTTGTAAAATTTTATCTCTTTCATATTTCACGACAAAAAGGCCTTACTGTCAAAATCACACACTGGAATAATTTTTTTTTTTTTTTCAAACATGACACATATATTTTGCTAACACTTTCGCTGAAGCGTTTTTTTTTCAAAAGCGACATATGTGTGCGATAAGATAAATTTATCTCACCCAGACGGGGATTTAATATTGTCTAATAAAGGGTGATCACATCTGACAACGCTAATTTTACAAGACAATGACATTTCCATTGACATTTCTCTGAATTGTTCCGCGGAATTTAGGTCAGGAATATAAACGTACGATGATCCGTGAAAGACAATCCCGACGGCCATATTCTCTGGATACTACAACCTTCGCGTAATCCCGTAAAGATTTTGTGTAATAAACCGCGCCTTTCTCCTTCGCTGTGTTCTGTCATAAATTTTCCGCGTTCTATAAATAGGCTACTAAAGCGGCAACAAAAGATCTTCCCCGTCGAGCGCAATTTGTTGAGCATTATTAAATTGTCGTTAAATGGATTAGATCGTCTTCCTCGTCGTTTTCCGCGAAAAGACAGCTAGGCGGTGCGCAGAAGTCTGCTCGGCAGAACACAAAATTAAAACTTTCAATCCTCATTAGAAATCTCGAGGACAGGAAAAAAAGAGGGGAAAAAAATATTTATATATAAAATTATAATTGTTCTGTCTTTAGTTTTATTTCTATATTTATTTTTGTAAATCCTTCATCTAATTTTTATTATTGTAATCCATTTCTTCAAATTATCATTAGTCCTCTTTATCTCTTTCTCTCTGTTCCTCTTATTCTTCCATATATTTAGAGTTCCTTGTGTCTACTCTTCTCTCCCCTCTCTACAATAGACTTTCCGCAGCCTGCGCTGGTCTGCGCTTTTATTTGCTGATGCTGACGTTTTCCTTATTCGATCGTGCGTCGAGTAAGATAAAATGACACCGTTATTTTGGCTTAGCGACAGTTTTCACTCTGAGCGGAGTGGATGGATTATTGATCGAAGTTCTGGAACTGCGGGGATGTGGCCGTAGGCAGGTAACATGCGCATGCCGCATCAACCTACAGCTACACTCTCGCCCTCTCTCTTACCCGCCGTCGTCGTATTCCTTTTTGCAACCTTCCTCCCACAACCTTCTCGTCCTTTCCTTTCGCCACTTTTCGTTCCTTCTCTCCACATATACGCGTTCCCTTTTCTTTCCCCTTTCGCAACCCTTTGCCCCTAATTACCATGCTCCCGTCTGTCCCTCTGTTTGTTCCCTTCCCATGTTCTCTTTCTTTTAATTACTATTTTCTTTCCTTCCGCTTTCTTATTTCCGTAGCTCCTTCGACTCTTTTGTATTGAAATTCTTTTTCTATCCGTATTCATGCTTCTTTAATTTTTTTTTTTTTGTCTCTCTGAAGTTTTATTATCTCTAAGCATATGTGTGATCGTGGAAGAATGAGAGAGAATTATGTCATCGTCAGATGTCACGTCTATTCGCGAACAAAAAAATCCGATCGACCCACATATCATCTTATATTTATTCTCTTCTTATTTGGGGATGACCATGTTCTTTCTTTTCTTCGACCAGTGTTCATTTTTTCTTCTCTTCATATTCTCATATTTCTTTGTTTCTTTCATATTCATAAATCCATGTTACATTATGACTTCCTTTTATATTCTTTTTTCAATAAAATTACACATAAAAATAGAATGTTACATCTTAACGAATAGGACTGTTAAATCTTAACGAATATTACGACTAATTACATTTTAAACGACTAATTAAAAGATATTATTTCTCTACAGACGGACACACGTTCAGCGGTGCATTCTACGATAAGTCCTTTTTAATATCTACATTAAGTACGCAAGGAGCGCAAAAAAACACGAGTTTATGTTTAATTAAATGTGCCGTCGCGCAGTGCGCGAGTCCGCGCGCACTTTATTCGCTAATTGCGTGCGTTGCTTATTAACAGCGTCTCTATTAACGTGCAATGTTTGCTTCGTGAGAGTTAACAGATGTTAAAATGTATTCCGCGCGTTAATAATTCCGCGAGTGCGGTTGACGCGAACGGTTTTGTCGCGAACGGTCGATTCTTTTTCCCCGCAACACTCGCAATTTTCTTTACCATTAATTTTAATGTTACGAACAGCTACACAACACTTCGTTCTCTGATAATCTACATAATTTAAGCTTGAAATAAATTGTGTAACAAAAACCAATTCGTCTTGCGCTATTATATTTTATGACCGCTGTAAGAGACATTTTTTGTTTAGCAAATTATCGCTTTGTCGCTTCTTAATGATAATGAAGTACATAATAAATAATTCAATATATATTATAATTACTGTACATGACTCAGCAGATCAGATACTGTATGAGTATTACGCGCAGCATCGATTCGCTTAACGGTACATCACTGCTGGAAATAAGTCGTGTTTCAGTGTGTGTAAGACAAGAATATTTATAAAGCGAAGAAAACGTAATATGAGCAACAAGCATAACTCACAACATCGAAGAAATACTTTCGCGCTAATTAGATGCGTTTATAATTTTCAACTTTCTCTTTCTTATGCACAAATGAAAGAGGTATATAACAATCTCTTTTCTGTAAAATGGATATGTAATGAAATTTATTGTTCTACGTTGTGAAATTCTTTCGTGTACGCAATTTCGGCATCGTCGCGACGATTTTATTAAATTTGCATGGCAATCCCGCGGATGACACGGTTGAAAAGTCGATCAATTCCGTCCAACTGGCAACACATGCGCTTCATTTATATGTATTACGTAACACGTGTTTGCTTTAAGTGTTAGAGAAAATGTTATTATATTGCGGAAATTACTTACATAATAAACTTTATATTATATCCAGAGACGCGAGAACGTTACATCGCCAGAATTAATTTTGCGGATGCTCCATATTTATACAAAACTTTCCGTATAGAAATCGATATCTTCTTCACGTATATGCGCGCATACTTACACACACACACATACGCTTGTCGTCGTTTAACTTGATTCTCTGTTAAATGTGAATGCAAATGTTTGCAAGACCGTCACGATTAAATAATGTTTGATTAAACCGTCCGCAGTCCTATACAGATTTCGATTTGCGTTTCCGATTTGCGATTCGTTAAGGTATATTTACTTAGTCACAACAACGAGAAAACAGAATGCACAAGCGCGGTTTTATAAATGCAACTTGACCTGCCGATATTTCGGAAAGCCGATAATCCAAATATCATCATAAGCATAATACACACGTACGCATATACATCATATATATATGTGTTTCACGTGTCCACTACGTGCATGTGAACAGTCACACGTGCACAGACGAGATCTTTCGTGTGTAACTTTCGAATGTAATACAGACACCGGTAATTATGCGGATATTTAGAGGCGTTGACCCGGTCTATGGCGAGAATACACGATTGATCGAATTCACACATGCACGTATACACGAAAAGTGTATGTTCCGTGTATTCACCCCCCGGTTCTAAATCGGTTATCAGTTTCGACCGAAATTGCAGATTTCAGTGAACTCAATACCGAGAATTTCGAGAAATTGCACCTCTTATCTGTCAATTTTAAATATTTGATAATCATGACTCTATTTTTGTTATGTAATTTTATCGTTTTAATCCCCGTAAAACTTGATCGTGCAATATTTGGTCGTTATTACTGTTGAGTCATTATTACTGTCTTGCGAAAAATTCACAGATACGATTCCCCCATAAAATATATATATCGATTGATGCAAAATGCGTCACGCATGGGAACGAGCTGTGTGCGTGCGGAGTCCCGCATGACACAATCCGGGTTCTGCGAAACATTCTGTTGATTCCCCTGGTTTGCACTGCAATCATCATGAATAATGAACTATCATCGATTTGCGAAATTACAGTTGTATTTGAAGAGCACTTTTGACAGTTTTGTTTTTGCGATAAAGCGCGTGATAATTATTTACACAAAATTAATTCTTTTATGTGATAAGAAAATAATTTGAGATAAAAAAATTACTATACCGCAATGTAATGGAACAAAATCGTTTTTTATATGTAAAAAAATAATTTCTTTTATTTATATATATTTTTTATATAGAAGATATTTTTGTTTAATATAAAAGAGGCGTAATTTCTCTCATTTATAATCACATAAAAACCTTTCAAAAAAACGTGCAAAATTTACGACTACTAACTTTTGAAGAGAGCGATAAGAATACGAGAAAACATCGTGGAACAACTTCTGATTTGTTCATGAGGAACGAATTGCTTCTTGCAAAGAAGATAAGATCGAGATTAAGAGAAGACACGACATTAGGGGGAACGTATATCGTCGTCGAGATCGGAGAGGGCAGATTCTCCGAACTGTACGTCGGAACTCTATAAATACAAACGGACATTTAAAGTCTGTAACCCTCTGTCACACCGCGATGCAGAGAATAGAACACGCTGTCACGAGATGGTGTGCACACATGTAGATACACACTTCTGCGCACTTGTATGAACACGATGAACAAATCGATGTGTGCATATTTATCGATATATTTCTCGGAATCTATAGATACGTGTTTCCGATAGATAGCTTTGTGAATATTCATCAACTATAAATAAAATTACCGAGTGTAAAAATAACCAAGTGCACTTGCACGGGTGCAACGTAGTCAATCTGGAGTGTATCTGATATTTGATATTGCACAATCGCACAGATATCCAATCATTTTGATTGCTAAAAAAGAAACAAACAATCAGACAGATAAAATAATAAAATTCGTCGGTTTTCCATTATTCAGTGAATTCTCTTTGCACGAGCGCGCCTGGACTATTAGCCGCGTGAAAAAGTCCCTTCGGAAGGGTGAGCTATCCGTCGAAAATAAATTGCTATTATTATTTCCGCATGCACGGCACGTGAGCTTTGCGATTCACCCAAAATGCCACGCACGAAACACACACGTGAGGGAGAACAGAGAGAGAGAGAGAAAGAGACAAAGAAAAAAAGGAACAGTATTTTCCGCAGCGGCAATGGCTGCCGGGACTAAATGGGACACGCGTCTGGTAAAGGGTTAACACCAAAACGGATAATATTCCTTTTAAAAAGCCATGCGCTTTTGCTTCGCAATCTAATACCGTATTTTATCACGCTACATATATCCCGCGATATATGTAGCGAGATATATGTACTTTACATATATATATTCTTGAATTCACGGACTTTCCGCGCGGTCGCAATTTGCCTTTGTGAGATTCGCTCGGGCATACAAAACTCTCGTCTCAAAAAAAGGAGAGATCCTTAAGACCCGCGTTAGCCTTTGCCGAAGAAATAGAACCACTCGTGAGAACTCGTACGACCGTAATACGGTAACGACTGCAAAAGCCTTGTTTCACGGTACGGTACTCGAGTCGTTTCAAAAAGTGATATAAGCCTGTGGAAATAAACGTTCGATTTTTCTCTCTCTTGCTACCTTCCTCCTGCTACCTTCCACAAATTTGTATTATAATTGTCTTTGAAAGGATTTCAGAACGTGAATTAAAAGTTGAGTTAAAAGTTTGTTGAAAAGTGAGAAAACTTGTAGAAAACGAAGAAAGGTAGAAGCACAATAGTGAAAACAAGTTGAGAATATATATATATATATTCGTGACAAGAACGACATCCAACGAGTGTTTCGAAGCGAAGAATTGAAGATGTGCGCGCGCGTCTTTTTGAGTATATTTTATGAGAACTCGGCGAAGAGAGGCGTGCACGTTGCGGTAACATGCCCGCAACATGCAAACGGGCGCAACAAATGTCTCGAAGTCGTACCGCTAAATTTACACAGAAGTCCACACAAGAGAAGAAACGCGGAGAACGTTCTCTTCTTAATAAAGAAAAGAACACTCGAGAGGGGATGTTCTTTGCATGACGATTTTCCCGCAATCGTTTTGTTTGTGTCTCGCCTGTGACGAGTCAGAGATAAAACCAATTCCTGTGATCCTCATTTAATGATCATAAGATGACAGAATCAGAAATTGTTGTAATAACAAAACTAATAAACGCAATCTAAACTAAAATAACGATAAACCGCGAATTCTCTGTAAATATTGTGTTTGCAGTCGAGTGACGGTAAAAGACTGTGTTTCACATTGGGAAATGGAACACTTTGTAATGCAAGTACGTGTAACCAAAGCGTAGAATATTTAAGCTACAACACAACCAGGCGCCGTTAGCGAAATGACATTTCGCGAAATCATCGTCGCAAATGCAACTGACTGCGAAGCGTGTAATTTGCGCGTGCGAGAGAATTTGAAAAATTGACAGATAAGCGCCAAACGAGGAGCCGACAAGTCGCGCGTCAGTCATCGCTGGCGCAATGCGGAAAGCACGAACGCGAGACAGCGGCTTTCGTACGTTGGCTTTCCCCCTCTTCTCCGCTTTTTCTTTTTTTCTGTAAAATGTTGTACATTAACGTTAGCATATTGACAGCAGGAAAGTCACGTACTACAAAATTATTCCAAGAAATTATTACTAAAGACGTGTAGACTTAGCTGAGATGCAGCGAGAAAATAAAGATAATGTATTAGCTTTCTTATTTATTTATTTTTTTTTTTTTATAAATTTACCAGCGATAAACAAAATTTAATATCGACGTTTTTCTCATTGAAATTCCGTTCTGCGTTCATCCTTATCGCGTACGTATATCGCGTACACGGTATAAGGATGTGGCTCCTTTTATTGGACTTTTATGTTTCTAATTAAACATGTGGACCACGTCAGCGTATCTAATTATGAACCCAAAGCATAGATTCGCATATAGCGCATGTGTAAAGACAAATTCATGACGATAATGACAATACCGGCGAAGCATCTTAATTGAGAGGTATACACGAGATACTCATATCCTATTTTTGAGAGAATGACGCACGGGGAAATTTTTAGCTTAAAAAGCGCACATTGCTTTAGAGAAATATTTTAAATTTTGTTTACACACACACACATTATATATATATATATATATATATATATATATATATATAACAAGCCTTCTTTTTCTTAATAATATCGCACTGCATAAAGCGATTTTCACACATCCTTTCACATCCGAGACAACAACGAAAAAAATCAATTTTGCTCTATCGATCGTTCGACAATGCAACTATCTTCGTATGTGCGATTATGGTGATCTGCGAGCAAACGTTCGCGTATATACTGTGCGCTCTTGCCGTAAAACTAATTAGTATCGGAGCGCCGTTGCTCGCTGCTTTTTCGCGCGATTAAGAAGCGTGTCGGTCGCTTTGCTCAGTTTACCGGCGCCGCGCCGGTAGCAATGTTTTATATACGAGAAAACGCATGTACACACATAAATGCAGATATAGCGAGAAATTAGCGCTGCGGTCTGATATCGAGCGTCTAAATGGCAGACGATGAGAAATAAAATAGCCGCACAATTTCCGACGTCAATTTCCTTCTCGAGAACATAAAACCGAGAGATGAGAAGGAGGAGGAGGAGGAGGTGGAGGAGGAGGAGGAAGAGGAGGAGAGAGGCCACTTTACGATCCGCCTAGCAACACGGAACGTCGTCCGTTCGTCTGTCGGCTTCATAGCCTGTTCCGATAACTCGGAAAAGGAATTTAAGCGGAGGAGGATAGGCACCGTTAGACACGTACATATGCCGCTGTACACGCGCGTCCAGGAAGTTACGCAAACGCGACGACGGATACGTGCAATTTCAATTGCCGAAACGCGCGAACGTCGCGAAACGAAAGGATGAGATTTACGGGTGCGAAGCGCATTCACACACAGCCAAGCTGCATGCCTCATATATCGGAAACGAACTATTGCGTCCGATACTTGATACCAGATCCCGATTATGCAAAATCGAGATCGTAATGATAATTATGTTATATTACATATCAAGTGTTCAAAATCGTACGCATACGTTAATGCGTGCTGTCGCACTGATAACGTATCGAGAAGAGTCATCTGATAACCGCACGAGACTCGTACTTTTTGTGCGGAAGATAAAAAAAAGGGGTCTTTTCTGTTTTGTTTTCCCCGACTTAAATATTTTTCTTTTACTACGTACAAGTACTGATGTAACAAGCGTTCTATTTAATAATTTTAATAGTATAGTTGCTGTGTTTTTTTTTTTTTTTTCGTGAATCTCGTGATTTACGGCCGACCCAAGCATACGAGTGATACGTCAATGACTCTGGACGTTTCAAGAATGGCGCTCACCTTTCGCGAGACGGTTCAGGATGAGGTCCTTGTGTTGTGCGGTATGAGGCTCAGGAAGCACCACAAGAAGATAGCAGCCACTCAGAGGTGACGGCGGTGGGTGTTGCTGCTGTTGCTGCTGCTGCTGTTGCTGAGTGGTTGCTTGCACCTGCACGTTACCGCCGGTGTTCGAAGATGCGCTCTGTTCGACATTTGTCGGTGTAGCACCCTCTTCTCCTCCACTACCTCCTCCTCCTCCTCCACCCTCCCCAGTGGGGTCCGTGGTACTCATTGCTGCAATAAATCGCTGAAGTGATTTTCTGCTTTCGCCACTGAGTCGGGTTATTTATTTAAGACTCAAAAGAATAATTATATTACAATCGCAATATCTAATCTATCAGACATGTTAACGATAATCAGTGATTAAAGTGTTTTAATACGTCTTTTTAAATCGCGGATAAGCACGAGAGAAATGGCACAATCTTTGTCACAACCGGGGCGAACTTTCTCCGTCTTTCCTTTATTCGCTTCAATTAGTTTAAACGCCGCTTTTATTTTATTTACCTCTCTGACAATAGTTTACTGTATGCATCATACACTTTGTTGGTTCTTAGAATATAAAATAACAATCTTGAGTTTTTACCAAAGAGCGAGATTATCTTGCATCACCTCGTATGGGAGTTCTGAGAAAAAGATATATGTATATTTAGTGGTCAATGGGGGGGGAGCTTTACGTTGGAAGTTAGTTTTAAACTTCTAGAGCCTAAACTCTTCATTAAAGATATATATATAGAAAAAAAAGATATATATGCATAAAAACGCTTTGATAGTCTGATGCAAGTAAATTTTCCAATCTCGCCGAGATGGTAATGAAGTATCGACTTAATGTTATTACGACTGCCACTTTTTATTAATAGATACAGATACGCCGGCACGCACAATGCTAATTGCAATTAACGCGTTTGACGCATTGTGATTAGCGAATGGCGATTAAAAACCGAAAGCTCTCCAGGCAGCGCGTGATTTACGTCGCTCATCATTACATTGGATTGTTCGTTCGAAAACCGCCCTTGCCGCGCCGTATTCTATACCGTTTTGTCGAACGAACTGTTCCGGACGTTTCATCTGCACTGCGTACGAAAGGGCCAAAATAGAAGAAGTGGTAAGGGTCGAGGAAAAAGAGAGCACGCGTACAAAGCGCCGGTTCCGCTTTATGTGCTCGCCTTTCTTTAGGTTTGAATCGTCGTTAATGTAATCCCGTTCCCTTTAAAGATGTTTTCGCAAAGCCGCAGTAGCATGCTCAGATATTGCTCTTCTAATCTCGCTTTTACGGTCGGCGACCGTATGTGTGCGTACCGGCAAGCTTTACGACGCGGACGAATCAATTGTTCAGTGTGGCGCTGAAAAAGCTTCCCGATACTGCTCTTTCAAAATTGCGTGTACCAGTACTCGCCAAAGCACTATGAAATATGTAATAACTGAAAATTTATTAATGCGAACTTGCATTATAAATGATTTGCGCGACTATAACGCGAAGTCAATTCTCAGACTTGAATCGTGATGTATCTATATTTATCGAAAAAAAATTCAGATAATATCTGACTTTTATATCTAGAAATTTTTTTTTTTTTTTTTTTTTCTACAACTTCAAGTAGTTTAGTTTTTTTCAGTTACATAGTTGCAAAAATTTCAATAGGAATTCACGGCAACTTATCCGGATTATTGGATATCAATACGTACGGAAGAAATACAAGTGGAAATGAAAAATCGAAGATCACGAAGAAGAAAGGTGGTGCACCGGTAGCTTGTGCATAGTTATATGTTGGATAGTATCGCACTACTAAACTCTTGTGCGGCTAAGCCGAATGTCGATGAGACCGTCGAAACCCTACGAGATGCTGAGCCTTTCCCAATAAAGGAAAAGTCAGTTTTCTCGGGAGAAGAGGACCTGAGAAGCCTCATGTGTGAGAAGCTCACACACAAGAAGAACGAAATGGAACTCTTCGTCAGAATTCGCGCGCGGATCCATAGTCGCTTATAGTCGCGCATACGCGGCGAGGGGTGAAATCGGGGGATCTTTTACGAGGATTTCTTGTGCTCCTCTCGACGAGTCGGCGCCGTCGGTCGTATCTCGTACGCACGCACGGCGAGCCGGCATTGCGCAGGATTTACACGAGCCCTCCGCGAGCGGAGCGCTACGAGCATATCCTAGCGGGCGCAGTGCGCAAGACGGGCACAATGCCGGATTGCCTCCGCGGATAGTCATGGTCAATAGTCTTAGATCATTGATCCACATTCCGCAGACACGGAGGGGACAGTCGAAAATAATATATATATATACATATTACGGCGGTCGACATGTCGATCGATTCCTCGCAACGATGCGTATCGATACGCAACGTCTTACGTCTTTCAGTCACACAAAAAGGTGACTATTCGACACGCGCTCCAACACAAGGAGATGTTACCTGTCATATGTCAGACACTGGCGGTCGATGGTCTCTGTTTTTCTTGACGATTATCTCCGTTGATTCTGTTTTTTTCCTCACAATCGAAGATAATTAATTTGAAAAATCGCGACACGACCGGCTAGAGAACGGGAATTTGACAGCAACCGCCCGGCGAAACTTTCGGAACGAAACCACCCCACTATCAGACCGTGACTGCAGTGCACCCCTTAGTAACAAGTCGCCCCCTCTCGCGGACTATTCCCGACGACGGCGGTGGCGGTATATGGTGGCGGCTGATAAAATCTATACGTCATCATATTATATCATTGCGCGAGAAGTTTCGGAAATTTCGTCAGAGTCCGCATATACCGCAATCCGTTTGTTAGGTGTCTGTCGAGTCTGTCCATCCCTTTCGTCGGGTGACCCGGTTAAATGGTCACCGACACGCAGAGGATTTCGATCGATTCAAAAGAGAACCTCCCGACCAAGTTTCAGAGCGAGTAACACTCACCTGATTACTCGTTACGTTCTCCAGCAATATTCCGAATGTCCCGAATTGAGGAAGGAATTCCCGACGAGCGAATTCCACGTTTTCGGATATCCTGAAGAGTCGTCGCTGACGGGCGAACGATGACGTCGCTCTTGATTGCCGCGGTGACGTCTTTTTCTCTCTCTCTCTCTCTCTCTCTCTCTCTCACTCTTTCTCGGAGGGGAGGCGAGTTGTCTGCTCTCTGTACGTCGGAAACGGCTCGTCTCCGTTGCCTCTTTGCAGCCTTCGTCCGCTCTCACTTTGTGAGACCCGGCGAGAGTCTTCCACCTCGTTCTCTTTGCCCGCCGCGAGACGCACTATGCGACACGCAGAAGACCGAAGTGATTGAGAACGGATGAGATTAAAGCGAGGTTGAGATTAAAGCGCGCGAGAGATAAAATACGGCGTGCGAGACGGAGTAACGGATGACAGATGAAAAATAGAACAGGAATGACAGTCGCGGACGGAACAACAAGAGAGGAAGGAAGTGGAGTGATTGCTCATAAGGAGTGACGTACGTGCGAATAAATACGTGTCAAGTATGTGTGCAAGTATGTATGTATGTGTACCGGAGCAAGTACTGCAAGCGAACGACGCCGGGTGTTCTGAAGACGGTAAGGGTTGCGAGCGAGCGAGGGAGAGAGAGAGAGACCCCCGGCGTAGAGAGATCTACGGCCTCCGACGGTGAACGACGACGTTCCGTTGTCTCCTCTCTGATGCGGAGACTTCCCCGTCGATGTTTAGGGTTAAATGAAGCACGAAATCCTTTTCTAACTATGACGAGGTTTTCTTGTTGCGACCGACGACGACAACGGCGGGCAACGGTGTGATGATGATTCACGGATAACGATGACGATTTCTCACAGTTAGCCTATTTGGCGACCCCTCGATTATCAAAGCTCGGCAGCAACACTCGCGTTGCGGGCTGCCGGCTCTCTGACGGGAGGACTCGCAGCGTTGCGGCCCCCTGCATCGGTGAGGAACCTCACCCTTCACCTCCCCGGCGAGACGCACCGACACCCCCACTAGTCGCGCGGCGCGATTGGTCGCTCGCGCAGCCGGGCCTACCGTCGTCGTCGCGCCGGTCTATACACCGTCAGGGACGACCACGCGTAGAACACTCTCCTGGGCGTACGCGCATCGAAGTCCGTCTGGGTGTCGCGCGAGTAATGGGGAAACTGCTGCGAGGTCCTTCTGATAAGGGGAAGGAGAACACAATAGGTCCGACCGTCAGGTTCACGCGGTGTAGCGCGGAAGAGTCGGCGAAAGAGAGCGATCTGCGACTTGTCGAAAATGACGTAACAGGATTGAGGAATCCCGTAAGGGTTTCCTTTTTGACAAAAGAATGAGGATCAGGGTGGGAAGAAGGGCAAGAATAATAATAGCAGAGATTGGAAACACACGCGCGCATGCAAAATCGGTAGATAGCACGCGTCTTTGATGACAAAGAGGTCAACTTGGTACACCCGGGTGTGCCCGGGACATTGTACCTAATGTCTTGAAAGTGGTCTTTTATAGGACTATAAAGTAGACGACACAGGCAATTATCGCGATCGTCGTTCAGTTTCAACCTATGGAAAAAGAGGATAATTGATTATATAACGGGTATGTGACGTAATTGAGAATTTACCGAGACCATTATATGTACATTGAAACGATCTGATCAAATTATCCTGCTTTTAATATTATTAGGCTATCGTGAATTCGAGATGAGATGTGACAATTAACTATAATTTGCTAGGATTAATAGTCACTTGGATGATTTTGCGGATGAAGGGCGAGTGATGCAATTAATGACGAGTGGAAACTGGGTGATGTATTATTCCGTCGGATTATATCGGTCAGAACAGGTTTTTGTTTTGTTGGACTATTTTGTATCGTCTCCGTAAGAATCTGTTAATTAATCTCTCGCTCAGCGTAACTCTTTCATTACAAAATAAAAAAAAAAAAACATGATGTATCTAAAGCCTGTAATCTATATCAAATGTTTATTTTACAAAAGATAATTAAAATCTGAAATGATTTATAGAGTTATCCCCCAGATACATCCAACGTGTGATTGACAGTTTAAGCTCAACAACTGGCACTTTAAAGACCTGTCAATTTTTTTTCAAGAGTGCCATCTAAAAAGACTTTAAAATAATGTTGTCATAAAAAATCCAAATTAATTCTACTATAATGTTAAAAACATTTTAACAACTGGAAAAATTCAATAGTGTCAATTATTGTGAGAAGATGCCAACTATGAGTTCGGTTACTTACATGCAGTTAGATTTTTGTCTGTTCACATTGTCTATAAAATTTATCATTTCAATATCGCTTTATATTACTTAAATGATTATAAATATTTACCGCTATCATACTGATGGACAATCTCGACAGTTTAAATAAATCTACGGTTCAATTTTTCTGGCTCTTTTCCGCTCGTCGACACAGTTCAGACTTCAGACGTCGCGAATTTATCGGTTTCCGAGAGAAATCAGACAGAAGCCGGAGGGGTCGAGTCGATATCCTCACGTCTTTCCGCGATAGCGTGACAAGACGGTGACCGTCGGTGGGGAAAGAGGAAAAGTTAAAGTTGCCATCCCCGTACTCGAAGAATTTCCTTCCGTTTCGATTCCAAAGCACGGCCGGAATAATGGATTTCGGCGAGAAATTGTTGCCGTAGCGCGCGCGAAACTTCGCTGATTCGCGCAAAGTTCCGACGTTTCTTACGATCTCGCATCAGTCATCGGAAGGTCGATGCAAGAAAAAGCATAGTTTTTTTTCTCAAACTTTAAGTTTTTTCTTTCGATATATTTCAAATCATTTTGTTTGTCTTTTTTCTTTTCTTTCAATAAACGCCACCGTCTGTTTTGAATTCTAAACACTGTTCGCTGTTTTTTTTTCGACGAAAACAAAACGACATACATATCGTATACTCACGCCAATATCGTAGCAAAATCGACATACATGCGTGAGCAATGGATAGACTTTACTCACGATCCACGTCTAATTAATTGCACATTCGTGCCGGTTGATTAATGAAAGATTTCGCGCTACGTTGACTTTACTAAACAGTCCATTAGAGGTGCGTTTCACGGGATCCTGTGATCCCGCGTGATGATATCAATTCCAAAAGGACCTCGCCTGGAAGACCGGCTCTCTCATGCAAATTTAAGACCTCGATCATAATGGGGAGCACGTTGTTTATGCGACCTAACCTGTCGCTACGTAGGTACGCAAAATAACGGCCGTCACGTATAAAAAAATCTAATCGATAATGGTATATTAAAAACTGCAAAATACGAGGAACGCAATAAAACGATTTATTCGAGTCATGCTCATTTGTCGCATTGCAGTGAGGAATGTGCATAGTGCGATCTCCCAACGCGCTTGAGCAAGTGATAAAACAAAAAATATCGTTTTATTATCGACGTAAAAATATAACACATTGCACTATTGGCTGGTGATAATTTGATACGATACATCAGGTAACAATGACAAAAACTCATTTCCGAGAATAGAAACAATTTTCTAATTTTCTGTCTTAAAAGAAGACCGACCTCAGTCATCACCGACTAAGATATATTAATATTTATATACCTATTAGTATCACATTACTTGTTTTTTCATTTTTTTTATTTTATAATGTTTTATTTTTTATATCTTCCATTTTTTCTCTTTCAATCAATTTCTCGTTACATGCGCGTTTTTTGTCGTATATAGTTCCAGTAAAATTCTACAAGATTCTGTTGTTTGATCTACAACCGTAAAAACTTTACGAAGTAAGATAAGCTATAATTTTCCACCTAAAAATTTTTTCTCGGCGTAAAGCTCGGGAACAAAACTGAATATCCAAGTGTCTCGCAGGAACTTTCGTGCAGTTTTGCAGAAACGAGGACGTGACTGCGATATTAATGCGTCTATTCACTCAGGCTCGCTTATAATACTTCCTGACGCAGCCGAAACGCCGCTGCCGCCCTCTTCTACCAGCTTGTTCGGAAGAAGCGTTCTGATGTAACGAAGGCGGACGAACGAGAGCGTAATGAAGCCACCGTGTATAATTGACTCTAATCGGTTTTCAATCATCTGGAGCGTTACATCGCGCTCCGGAACGGAGCACGAAAATTGTAACTGCAAGTGGCGTGTTACAGAAGTCGCACGATACCGTAATTATGAGTCCGTAAGATAATGGAAATTAGAAATGCAAAAACAAAAACAAGAACACACAGGATGTGCCGGAATCTGAACGCAAACAATATCTTTAATAAAGAAGTGGAATTACGCTATTTGCGTTTCTCTTACGCGAGAACGGTTTCTAGTTTATTCTGATTACAGTCCGACTCTTTTGCTAAGATAAAAAAAAAAAAAAAAAAAAACTATTTAAAAACCGATGCGATGCAAAGCGACAAACGCATTAAGAAAAGCAGAGTACGGTCGTACTTTTCAACGCGTTACTGCGTTCTCGCTTCGTGGGAAACGTTCGTATCGCTACCAAAAGTTACGAAGACGAAGTTGTATTTGTTCTTCTCTTCCCGAGAATGACAGATCTCTTTCTAGGGTTTGCATTAAACTTCCTTTTAACCTTAGAGCACTAAAGAAGAAGTACTCTGGCAATAGGTACTTCGTAAGGTTGCGCGAGCACGTGTCTCGCTTTTAAAAAGAGGATTAATACATATTTTATTGAGACATACACTCTCCGGATGGCTCTATAGACAAGATTACGTAGATACGCTTTTAATCTTTTTCTATAAAACTAACTTGGAAAAATCGTACGTTACCGTGAGAGGGAGATCGCAAACGACGTCAAATTAGCATTAAACGCGCAAGGATGTACCGACCATAATTGTATTTTCATAAGACACGTACCAACTTCCGTAATGAGTTTATAATTCATGCATACATATTATACAAGTTCGAGACTAATTCAAAAGTTCGCCTAATTAAAGGGGCACGACCAGGCTTTCGAAGCAACCGTAAGTTTTTTGCGACAAAGCAGTTGTCAATTTTTGCATTTTAAATTATAAACTACTTTTTATAATAATATATATATTATAATATATACACTAACAATATATCATGTGCTTTATTTGACAACATCTTTGCGCGGCAACATCTTTGTTTAATGACTGTTAATTATCTCAAAATTCTATTGATTTTGATTTATTTTTCCACGCGTTTGACAAGACGCGATTGTGAAACTGCATTTAAGCTAAGTTGCACGAGCGGCGGTAGTGATTATGTATGCGAGATCTATGAATTGCTAATTGCATCTGTGCTACTCTGGTTTAACTGTATTTTCAGACGGCATTTGATACGGTATTCGCGATAGCGAGTAACACTCCCGCAACTCCGGAGAGATGAAACGTCACCGAAACGAATGTAATTTACATCTGTTTTTCTCGTCTGTCTTTCTCTTTCTCTCTCTCTTTGTCTCTCGTTCACCCAGAATCCCATGGATTTACATCGAGCTACCGCCCCGACGCTGATGCGACGAGACTCCGCGTCAGCGTAGCGTCGCGTCACGATTAAAGTGTCCTCGTGCGGCACGATCGCGGTCGCCGATTTATCGACCCGCCGAATAGTTTCGATTGCCGCAGTGCATCCCGCGATTCCCAGTGCCGTAATGCCGAGTGCGCTGAGAACGTAAAAAAATGCAATCAAAAACGCAAAACAATCCGCTTGCTTGCGAACACACGCAAAAGTTGCAAAATCCTGCTCTGGTTCTACAATATTTTGTGAAAAGCAAGTTTTATTTTAAAATAAGATTTTTGCCTATCTTAAAATTTAAGCAAAGCGTTGAAGTTTTATAACACTCTCTTTTTGCTTGAAGTTTATTTTTATATCGCTTTGATGTATTTTATGTAAATTCTGTATAGAAGATGTAAATGTGTTATGTGTGAAAAGTACATGTACAGATCTGCAAAATGTCTACATAAATATACTGACATGATATATGACTGCAATTCAAAGCAAATATATATATATATATATATCCTTTCGTAAGAATGTAAACTTGCAAAAATATTTATCTAAAGTTCTCTCGTTAATATCGTTAAACTTTTCACTTTGTATATAAACTGTCCGATTATAATATAATTTCGCAAAAATCAGTCTTCTTGAAAATTCTAAAAATAGTAGTAGTCGTGCACGTAACAAGGTAGTCAGGGCGTGGGCGGCGGTTTTTACGATCCTGGTTATACTGCGCGGTGCTAGTATTGACCGGCGCCCCTTACTAACCGTGTTGAGAACATCAGAAACCGAAGTATAGCAACCCCTTTGCGCCTTTCTCTTCTTCCCCGAAGCTCGATCTTCCTTCACGCTCCGCATCCCCCTTACATTTACATCCACAACTTATGTATATCCACGCACCTGTGTTCTCGTGGCGCGACTATATAATTTGGTGCTTGAATTTAATGAGGATAGTTTCAGCCGATATGGAAAATCTCGCATGAAAATTGAAATTTTAATGAAAATATCGAGACACGTTTATTTTCAGTCTTTGAATAATGATCAATAAATTACACGAGGGTAAATTCTGTTTTAATTGAATTTTCTTCCATTTTTAAGACCGAAATTGTACTTGATATGTTCACTGGCAAAAATTAAAAAAAAAGTATCACGCAAAAGTGCGCCCGGAGAAAATTATCTCTGTTTTTCACTCAAAATATACGTAACGCTGATAGTCTATATTGATAATTGCAGGTGCTTGCGCACCTGCATTTCGCGAGCAAGCAAACAAGCAAAGCTTAAAATAGGAAAATATCGCGGTGACTTTGCTGTATCCGTGACGTTGCATCCGCGGAATTGATTACAATCGTGTGATGCGCATTTTTCACCAGACGGAGCAACGATAATACCGTTAACGACATCAATTTCCGCGGGATTATCAGAGCAAATGATTTTAATTAATACGCGATCGTCGTCAAGAGAGAAAACTCTCATGAGATATCTGCATACATCTCTTTTGCTTTGCACGAGAGAAGCGCTTTGGAGAACGAGCTCGGCGCTCGTTGCGCACCGAAATTTATTACGATCGCGTGATTACAAGACGGTCCACGTTAATTGCGCGCATCGAACACCCCCTCTGATTTCCACCTCACTGACGATAACTGGAAGGAGGTGTACCATTACGTAAAGGTCAGCTCAATTCCACGTGAAAAACGAGCGAATCGATTCGCGCGCATCGGGTGCAACGTTCTCGCGTATTTTATAGGCAAGGGTAAACTAGTCGCGGTCTTATTTCCTTTCGCGTCATTTGTTTTCGTCGATTTCATACAAACTTTGTGCCGTCGTAATTTTCTAAGGTGCGCGCGAATTCCCTGGCAATTTTTCATGCAATAATCCAGATGAAAGATATAGATTCGAAACTTGCACAAACAAGTAGCAAAAATACAAGACGCGATTCTATCGCGTCTTATCAACGACTACCGGTTCGCGATGCAATGCGGTCCGTCCGAGCGAGTCGGCTCAATAATTATCGCTTACACCTCGCGGTACTGTTACCAGCTTCCAGTGTATCTTGAGGGTATATTTGTTCCCATCCGTGTACAATATCTCCCTGTCGCTCTTATTACACTAAGCGGATTATCCGCCACGCTCCGTCAAATCGAATACGGAATTTCACCGATAAATTGCGAAGGTCCGCGCGCGGATATTAAAGTTCGATGCAGATCTGAGTAATCGGGTGTCAAGGTGAAATTAAACCGGAGTTCTGTTAACAGTGAAATCGTGTAATTCCAATTTAAACAAACGCTGTTGCGCAAATTAGATGCGAAACAATTTTAAAATTACTAAGATAAAATTACTAAGTAAGATTATATTTTATTTTAGAATGTTAAATATTCCGATATTTCCGTCGTTATTTTTAGCTCAACATTAAATTAGTTCGCATAAAATAAGAGACTGTTAGCGCCGTTCTATATTGGCGCTATATTGGCATCCGTGTACGTGGTTTATTGGAAACGAATTAAAAATCTCGGCCTGAGACGGCACGTTTCTCTTTACTCTCGGATGGAAAATTAAATTATTTTCTACATCCAAGAAAAAGGTGAATATTCCTATATATAGAATTCCAAGTATCGTTTGCGCGTGTCTCGGTGCTGATAATAATGCGTGATTTCAACGCTATGACGATCGCTGATCGCGATGGAGACCAAAGAGCCGAGAATTAAGCGCGCATGTACTGTGCTGCATTTCAGCGATATGCGGACAATATACAAATTGTTCTAAAGACAAACATGACACATTTGAAATCTCATTATCACGGATATTATTCTGTCAAATCAAAATGCGAAATAAAGATATTAGAATAGGAAATCAAGCCCAGTTAGTTAGCGCTCTTTTATTTTGACTGGCATTTGTTGATTTTTTCTCGTTGTGTTAACATTTTTTTGTTTATAATTTTAATTGGTTTTTACTTGACGTAGACTTAAATTAAATTTTTTGGGAATATTGTTTTAAAATCTGTAAGTTGACACTTTTGAGAAAACAATTAACAGGTATTTAAAATGCCAATCATTTGGGTGTTTCATCTCACATACAATTTATCTTTTAAAAGTGAGTTGCGTAAAGCGGAAGAGCAGATTAAGTTTGTTAAAGTACAAAATAATTAAGACACTACCGAGCGGCGACACAACAAACGCTGTTGACTTTTTATTAAAATTCTTGTATATAGCGCGCGCATTTTACTCAAAAGAACTTTTACGATGCAAAAACAAGCAAAACGGTATTGTCGTCCAGCATAATTGGAAGCACAAATCGTTTTTCAAGACTTCCTTTCACGCGCGAACGTATTTGAAATGCTTAACACTCGGAGATCGCGAAGAGAAAGGAAAAAGACAGAGAGAGAGAGAGAGAGAGAGAGAGAGAGAGAGAGAGAGAGAGAGAGAGAGAGAGATGCTCCGTAATTAAAATCTCTAATTAAAGACTTCGTGACCGACGGCCGTCTGGCGAGGCGTAGCAAGACACGACGTGGCTTCGACCGTTCGACAATGCCGTGTTCGGTAATACATATGCTTATTAAGAATACCACAGGCGTATAGTTGCGTGGCGGTCGTTATTGCACGGTTCGATTCGTCCGCTCCGCTTTGCACCTCTCGGCGTGCATTCAAGTGACGCGATGCGTCCATTAGTTGTAACGCTCGTGGTCCCGCATCCGCCTTTCCTGCCTCTTTGATCCTCGTATTTAACTCGTTTGCGATAAAGCGCGATAAAGCGTGTTCATCTTCACGTGTCTCGCGAGACTTCTCGCGCACAGGTGCACACCGGACGTAGACCGCGTCTAATTGCACGATTCGCCGATATCGAACACAAACTGGACTCGGTGACTTTAGCGAAGCTATACAAAAACTTCCAACAAACGTACATCGATAAGGGTATCAGTGTATTTTATCTTTTCGAAGAGTTTTGTCGATATACAGTACAGAGATACAACAGAGGAAATGTGTGTCAGAGTCATGGTAGCGGAATGTTAATTTAAAAAAAAAGATATGCCGTATCAAACGTCAGAACATTTATCTGCAAGTTTTGAGTTCAGAGTGGTTCTCAAAAAAAACACGTTTAAACGCTTTTAATTCCTAAGTAATTATATACGCGAGGTTTATTTAATTTACGTAAAAAACTTTGACAATTGCTTATTCTTCCGATGAATTCTTCCTTGTTGGAACTCACTCTTCTCTCGAGCCACGTCAATTAATTGACGTAGTTTTTTTTTCACGTCTCTCTCAATTATCGGTTAGAAAGTAGACATTTCTATTTTGCGGTAGCGCTGATTAAAATGTCTGTACGACGGTGGATAAAATTATCAAGTTCGTGTTCGGTATTAAATGCGGCAATTTATTGTACGTTTCAACTCGGCGGACGTGCAAGCACGCATTCGGCGCGCAAATGGTTTCGCGATAGAGAAAGAGCAGCTTGTGCGCGCGGGGATCAAAACGAACGTGTTTGCAACGTACGTACGTGCGTTCAAAGCGAGACGTGAATCGACTGTCGATACGAGTGCGAGAGCGATTTATATAGTAAATAAAAATCGTAGAAAACACCGAAAATTCATATTTTCCGCACAACGGTATGTAAAATGTACGAGTGACACTGACAAAAGCCGGCAATAAAAAATACGTTCCTCGTTGAATTGCAGCGTGTCCGGAGCTGGTAAAAACCAAACCGTGGAGATATACGAGAAAGAAAAATGACAGGTCTATACGCGTGCGCGGGAGAGAGCGAAAAAAATATATTGTACGCCGGCAATAATTTTGCAATTTGTAATAACAAACTGTCGTAAATTTTTGGGAGCAGATATTTTAATATCCGGATCTCGCATAATGTTATATAAAATAAATCAGAAGAATGAATCGCGAAGTTGGAAAATATAGTCTCTTTGCGATCGATCTCGTCTCTCTGTTGTGCAGAATTTATTATAAAATATTTCAAAAACTTGTGATTAAAAATATTCCAACTAAAAAAATCAATAAAGCGGGACAAATATCGTGCGCAGAATATAATCGCCAAGAACAAACAGAGATGAAGATTTACTAAAGAGGGTAGAAGCTGGGGCGTTTACGAGGCGCCACGACGACGGCGCCTCATCGATCTGACTAGCCGAATACCGCAGCCACTTACGATATACACTGACTGTATGCCACCGCCATAGGAAATCCACATATCTGCAGAACAAGAGAGAGAGAGAGAGAGAGAGAGAGAGAGAGACCGCCAGACGCTAAACTGCCAAAGGACATGCCACACGTGAGATGTTCGTGACGTGTGTGCGGACGTCTTGATATCCGCGTGCGGTTACATCCTTCAAGCTCCGAAGAGTCGACCTGTCAACTATCAAATTGACAGAGTTGTTGATTGTGGCGAAGATAAGCAAAGCTCGCTCCATATCGATACGATACACATGCCACCAAGATACACGGAAAGTCGGTTTTTTATAACGACAATTATATTTTTTAAATCTACGTCCGTTTCTGAAGCTTGTTCACAAACGTTTTTCAGTAATGCATTTCTTGCGCATCCGAACCGCGCCCGTTTGTCGAATTGAAAGCACGTCATTTTTATAAACATGAAGACTGACACGCGATATATCGGTTAAACGCGGTATATCGATCGCGCTTGTCCGCCAAGCCAAAATGCATTCGGAGAGTTCTATGCAGCCGTCCGTCGCGTGTTACATTCGATAAAAAATAGCAGAATGGCCGACATTTCGCGTGTCTCTTATTACACACGAAAAAATTCCAACATGATAAGCGCACCTATTATAATGCGACCCGAGAGAGCTGTGACACACAAAGTAGGATAAAATATTTTAAAAAATTTTAAATATATTTCTGATTGTCATAGCTATTTAAACAGATTATTCTCAATATAATGTAAACAATGTTATATTCGTTAACAATATGACAGCTTTGAAAATAGAAGAAGAAGAGCGATATTTTTCTCAAGTATTGACCGAGTTGTTTTCACTATATATATATTCCCGTGAGTTCCCCTTTGGTCACCTTTTACGACACACCGAGGAAACAATATATAATCTTCTCCCCATCCACAGAGGAGAAATAATAATAATAAATATCCATGTTTTTTATTTTTTTTGATATTATGCAAGCTTGAGCTTGGAAGTTTGAAATGAAAACCACTGGCGTGATCAAAAGACATATCGTGAAAAGCATTCCATTAACATTTTTTGTTTAGGTTCTCCTGGTAGATCGCTTTAAATAATGAACATTTGGGCAGTCTCCGCCGTAGAGCTGGCGCACTTGTCCTTTATCTTGCTCTGTGTCTTGATTAATTGCGATTCGGCATGTGCTACCGAATTAGTTTGCCAAGAAATATAGGATACTACGGGCAGTATTCGTAGTCCGGTCTTATATTTAAGATCGCGTCTTAAATTCATGGTCAGATGCTCCGTGATCGATAGAACGACATCTTGAAATGAAGACGATCTTAAAACCGCAAGATAAATTAAATTAAAGATCGCGGACTATGAATACCAAATACCTATGTGTGAATTACTCGTTTAGTTCTCTTTTCTCTCTCGCGTTCTTCGGCAATTTAACATCTCGCGTATAAATAAATTCCTGCATCTTATCTTTCCGCATCGGGACAATTTTAGTTATTTATCTCTATCGCAATGTCGACGCAAAATCCACAATAATCGCTTTTCTAATCGGCGTACGTTCTGTAATAGTCGTATTTATTCCCCCGGCGCAATCCTCACGCTTTACACCTTGCATGACGATATAATTGCTCTCGTTATTTCCACGCATGTAACTCTCGAAGTTGAAACGTTTATAATAAAAGCGGTAAACTCTAAAAGATACATGTTACGTTCTCACGCGATATTTGTGTAATTGTTCTTTATGCGTATCTTTATTCTTTACGTGTTTATTCACAAGCGCGTGTACTCATGAGACACAGATGAGATCGCAATTTGCTCTGGAGAATTTGCAACTCTCCTACGAGATAGCGTAAACCATTGCAATTCGGCATTGACATGCTCGCGTCGGTTTCTCGCTCGCAGTTCTCGCGCGAAAAAAGCGCATGATCTGGCGAACGCCACCGGCCAGAAGCTGGCGCTGAACAAGCAGGACCAGACGCAACACCAACCAACTCGCTCACCTGAGCGCCGGATCTCGTGCAAGCAAGTATTGCTCAACAGGTTATTTCCTACCACGGCTTTCTAAATATAAGTCCAACCAAGTCTAACTATCCAGCCAATGACGTCACGTCTATATACTAGTCTGCGTTGACGGTTCTCAAACTCTCTCCGTTGTGAATAGTTCTCGCAAAATTATTCGCGCTAATAAAACAAATCGAACAACTATTTCTCCGCGTGTGACTTTCGTTTTGTTTTTCTTGATTATATACTTGTATTGTTGTCTTTTCTCAGTTTTTTCTTTTGTTATCTCGACACAGAAGATTCGTACAATGTAAACCGCAAGATCGATTTGTATGAGAAATACGCGTATTTCTCATTTTTATGACCGCCTAGTAATAATCTCCTCTCGAGTTGCAATCAGTCAGCATGACCCGGTCGCCACATCATGAAACGTGTGAGAAATATGCCGCGCCAACACGGCCCCGCTCTTCTCACTTTCATACTAGCCTAGTAATAATCTCTCGACTTGCACCACTCGTGACGACCAGGACTTGGTCGCCATATCAGTGAAACGTATGAGAAATATGCCGCGCCGACGCGCACCACTTCTCACCTTCATGCTTGCTTAGTACAATCTCTCGTCTTTGCGTCGCTCGTGACAATCAGAACTCGGCCGTTACATCAGTGAAGCGTACATGAGAAATATGTCGTGCCGGGGGGCGCGCATTTCTCATCTTTATGATCGCCTAGTAATAATCTCCTCTCGACTTGCATCAGTCAGAGACGTGTAAAGCTTCACGTCGCAGACGTGTCAATGGCCAGTATTCATAGTCGAATATAATATTTAACATCGTCTTAAGTTCATCTTCTGTAGCCAATAAAATGACCGATACAGCATTTTAAGACGATCTCAAATATAAGATCAAGATCATGAATACGTCTTGCATAAATTGCTATCTTTTTGGATTTATTGTGTACAGTTCTAATTTAGAATACAACGTACGTATTATAAATTATTGTAATGCACAAGTTTGTAACGATGAATATATAGAAGAAAAGGCAGTAAACCCTTTATTTTACGGCATAGGACATATCTTTCGTAGTTTTACGGAAGATCGAAATTTGTAATCCAATTATAAACCGTAAATGATCAAAAGCAAAAACCATTTTAGCAAAATAATCCACAAATATTTTTTATCTAGAATTTAAGGAAAAAACGACAACAATAATTTATCGGAAATTTTACTGTTTTTTTATTTTTATTTTATTTTCTATCTAAATTAGATTCCTACATAAAGGGAATCGAAGAGAAATAAGCACACGATTTCGGTAGAGAATTTTGTTACACGTTTCGCATACATTCCCGACGAACGAGTATCCCGCAGAGAAAGCGAACAGTAACGGTATATACTGGTCTACATGTATATAGCACATCACGTGAGCGCGTATAACACGTTGTGCGAATTTGCGAATAACTTCTTTGCCGGAGATGCTACCTTGCTACAAGGTTCGCCAATTCGAAGGCCCGACAGTATTCCGTACCTTTCCTTCGCACGTCGTTCGCGCAAAACGTCTCGCGCGCCGGTGTCCAAACGACGCCGACGACGACAAGAACACTCTCGATCGGTCCGCGTCATGAGACGAAAATAATTACACGGTGCGCGAATGTGTGCAATGATGTGTCACGAGGAGTCGACAGAAGTTCACGTTGGTCGATACCTGACGCGACCAAGAACTTTTTTTGCGACTATTTCTATCGCCTTATTATTATAAATAATTATCATTCTTACTGTTCAATTTTTACGTATAAAATAATAACATTGTAGAAAAACATTATCAAATGAACTAAAAATCATTTTTTATCGTTCTTAAATAATGAATATTCAGTGTAATGTTACCATTGCGATTTGTCGCAGGTACGCGCGAATTAGTAGACACACGCTAATGGTGACGTAAGACGATGTGTGATGCAGCATGTTCCGTCGGAGCATTGAGCTCTCAAGTAAGTACATAAGTTTACTTATCAGGGGAGTAGATTCGCGTGGAAGACGGATGCGATACCGACGGTTTTCTAGTGTCCGCAGAAGTGAGCGGCAACTAAATCGTATGCGTATCAGGAAAGCACGTTCGTGCAGAGGATATGGAGATCATTCAATCTCTCACTCTCACATCAGTTCCGATATTATATAATCGCGACGGCGCGTAACACTGACAATGAGATATCGTCGATATGTAATTCTTTGCGTAGATACGGTAAAAATTAATCGCGTGTGACAGAAATAATGAAAATGAATAAAAAACTAACAAAAATTAAATATTAGATATAAATAAAAGTATAAGACACATATACATATAATGTAATAATAATACACATATGTACGTTTAATATATTAAATTGCTAGTTTTTTTTATCTAGGAGACAAGTCAGAACAGTCGCCGAGACATTTATAATATTGAACACATGAACTTTCGCGTCGATACGCGCATTGTATGCTCGTCGGCGAGTAACAGTGCGAAACAATCGCGCGAGATTCTTTCGTCGCGCGCGTCTCGTGCGTGAGAAAAAAAGGTGAATTTTTATTAAAACACATCGATCTCTGACCCTGCTTTCATAAGACAGCGACTTCCCCATAAATCTGATCTCCTAGTAACATTGACTGGATAACTTTAGTCAAGTGTGACCATCCAGATAAGTGCTGTTAGAAAAATAATCATCGAAATAGCGCATCGCAAATCATCGAGAGTACATATATTCTCGCGCATTTCTCCCGTTTACTTCTCGGGCAATTTAATCAATTACAAGTGTCACGTCACGTTGCACTGTAAAATTGCACGCGATTCAATGCGTCACACGATATTCGGGACGACACAATCTCGCTGTTTTTTCGAACAAAAATATATATAAGCGCACTGTATTTCTAAAACATCTTGCAAAATAAATCTTGAGATACGTAGAATGTAATCTCTTTTGTATATAGTAGAAATTTTCTGTACATAAGATTGTAAAATGCGTGCAGTTGTGTAAGGCGATTTGTTTTTACGTTAAATGATAAAAAAATTGATTATTTTTTATTATGCGTGATGTACGTAAACAATTTAAACATAATTGTATCTATTAAAAATATACATTATATTATATATATATACATATATATATATATATTTTATATATTAAAATATATATATATATATTTTATATATTAAAATATATATATATATATTTTATTATTTAAATTTATTTTAAATATATATATACGGTAATAAGAGTTTTGTGCGTGTACAATGATATTTGTATAAGATACTTTTACTTATTTTATCATGTATAATATTATATATATTATATATATTATATACACACATTTGCGTTTATATTTTATATAAAATTAGTAAAATATATTATATATCTATTTTTTATGCGTATAGTAATTACATGATTGACTAAGATTCTACCAATGAAGCTGCCATTTCGCATGTTTTGCACATTTCTTTGGATATTTCGTTAAACCTGCCAAAATTATACAAGCTTTTCCCTGAAAATTTTTATATATCGAAGCAGGAGAACAGAAATTTACTAAAGTCGCGTGATATCGATCCAAATAATTTCGTGGTCACCTCTTCCATTAAAAAAAAAAGAAAAAATTACATCAACTAGAATATAAAAAATATCCTCTCTTTCTTCGTCTCTGTCTAATTTTAAATGTAGCCATGTGCTTAGACAATCTCTTAAAAACAACAAAACAAACAAACAGACAATAACACATAAACACACAACGTGTGTAATTTACATGTACATTAATTCATAACGCGTTAAATAAAATTTAAATAACATGCGTGTTTGTTTTCCCAGGTGTGGAGATTACAATCGCGACAATCGAAACATAAACATTATTAACAAATGTAGTTTTAAATAAATTGTCTATTGCGACTGTTGTAAAAACAATACAAATTTTTGTCATAAATTCGCAATTAAAAGTAAAAACTGATACTGAGAAGAATTTCATCACGTAACGCACACGCGATGGTTGTTTCTTATGGGCTATACGTTTAAACTGTTTCTTTCTACAACACAACGGCTGTAATAATAAAAGTAACGCGTTAATAACGGCCTCGCTAAGCCAAAGATATTGACAATCAAGTGACAATACATTTCGTGGACGACCAGGCTGGCATATTGTCGGTGGAGCTCCGAGTCTCCCCACCGAATGCACAAAGCATTGCTTCGCAGCAGTAGCCGCAACGCGACTGCAAGGTAGTAGGATAATATAAAATACATTAATCTTATCTCGCGCGAAACACAAAAAAGTTCATCTCTTATCAACTTTCATTGTTTTTAGTACTCAAGTAATGATATAAGTCTTTTTACACATAACAATATTTGCTTTATGATAATAACATCATATTTAATATTAACAAAAAAAATAAGCCTACTATTCTCCAATTCGTTGCACAGTCGCTTCAGTTTCGAAAGCGAACAAGTATCTCTCCTCCCCCGAGTTGCAAATTTTAATTATACCAAGTCAATAAAGTCAAGAGAAAGTTTAACGCTTTAGCCCCTTTCTTAGACTAGAGAAGATTTCAACAAAAGTTTGATTTGATTCACTGAAAAGATATTGAAAACATAGTCGAAATTTTGAAGATTGTGTGAGAAAGATTTAATAGGATTGTTTGAATTGTCTCGCTGTAATAATCGAAAATGATAATCTTATATGTGTAAGACTGATTCTAAAAAAAAAATATAAAACACCCGCTCGTTATACATATTATAATATATATTGTTATTAAATTTATATATATTCTGTGTACGTCTTTTTATTACATCTGAGAGATAAGATTTTAAGCGGCATTAAAAAACTCTTGCGCGAGAGACAATATCTCTTAATTTTCTCGAGAATCAGAACATCGCATCTCCGTACTCCGTCGTTTTGTCAAGTTTCGCGATGGGACGCGATCTCTGAAAGGGCGTAACGTAGGAGTGTCCAGGAAGCTCGACGGTACCAAGAAACGTGACCGACCCGATTGCGGTGAATCTCGGGTGCTCGTTACCCGAGGAGGAAGCGGCTGCTACGAAGTCAGTACCGGTCTGGGTGGAGTCTGTCATGGCATCGTACCGCCTTTGATAAATACTTGGAAACAGGGTAACAGAAGGAGAGCCACGGAAAAAGAGAGAATAAATTATATTCTTATGAAGAGTGAGAAACATAATGACGGATATTCAGTGTGCCTTCAATATAAAATAGCGATAATTGGCTGATATTCAATTGTACAAATTTTTTCTACAATCGCACGTATATATTTATTTATAAAACACACCTTAATTCTCGTGTTAACAATGAGTTATATATGTGAATACCACATATAGATTCTATTAAATATTAACTAAAATATGAAAAGATTTATCAAAGAAGTCAATAAAAAATATAATCTTACATGATACAAATAATTAAATTTATGTCCGTCGTAGCTTTTTAAATCTTTCAATTATAATAAAACTTATTGCGCAGCTGTGTTTCGTGATGTTTCTCCTGGAACGCGCGTTCTGAACGATACGTACACAATACCGGGCTCGAGAAGACACTCGATCCGCTACTGCGGAAACAGAAGAAAGAGGAGGAGCATGCCTCGACCTGCTTCCTCTCCGCCGTGGTGCGCTTATCGAGCGAAGGCATTACGCGCCTCGATCCGACCACGCTCGAGTATGTTCCCCTGCGAACGCAAGACTCGAGTGTGACCCGGCCTGGGGACGTGGGCACGTCCTCGGCGAAGGTCAACGCACTCCTCCGCGCTCCGTCACGATATGGTCCGTCGCGATACGCGTCGCGTGCGCACGTATCGCACATACATACACGTGCCCTGCACACCCTAGCGATCGACGGTTGCCGATGTCGTGGTTTCGCGCGACCGCGAAAATTCTCAACGTCCGCGAACACGCCGCGCCAGGTCTCGCGGACACGTTATCGAGCTCGTGCGCAAGCACACAACCAACGTGCCGTCTCTGTTATCCTGTTACGTTGCGCGGCACGTGGGCATTTTGTTCTAAACTGCGCGATTCTTCCGCGATCGCGGTATCGCGCATCGCAGGACACCGCTTCGAATGTGCGCGGCGCGCTTTCGTGAAAAAACGCAGGGAAAATGACCTTTCTTTCGTATGCTTTTTTTAATCGTACGACGTTTTTTCTTCGATTTTCGTACACTGTTTTAAACTTATATATATATAGCCCGAAGTTGAATATTACATGATTTACACACAAATTTTTTTACTTACATTAAATGTACTTAAATTATATAATAACTAGTAGAATAATTATTCAATATATTTTGTACATTTCCGTTTCTTATATACAAGAGAAAATATGAATAAAATGAAGATACCTATTATACCTCCATTGTGCAAAGTATTATTAACTTGTTCACCATTGTCTTTTTCTATATGCGTGTTCGGTTCATCTTCCTTGAATATATGTTTTCAAATGCGATGTGTGAACATTTGAAATAAATTCTTATACAGAAAACAGATATTTCGTTGAAAGAAAATATAATTATGCAGAACAGCATCTCAAGATACAAACGGCACGGATAAAAATTTGCGAAGGAAATGTTACGGAAAAATGAAATTTGCCGAACGATGAGACCTCTTGCGGCGATGTTCAAAAGCATCGTGTATGATATGTCACGTGACCGAATCGAGTCACGCGCAGGGGCGGCTGACGACGATGGACGTCGATGTTGCGGGCGCAGTATTTTCCCGACAATTTTCTTATAACGTGACAGCTGAGAAATCGCGCGAAGAATTGGCGATTTGACGGTGTGTGACGAATTTGTGTCTTGATATACAATAGGCTCCTTTATAACACGCATTATTCAGAGTTCACTCAATCAAAATGGATAACACAAAAGACGAGAATTTTTGCAAAAAAATGGCAAAAGCTACCAGGGAAATACACTCAATCAGCGATGCTCTTGTAAACGCAAAACTGGCATGTGGTGAGATATTGTAAAATATTATGATAGTAATCTTTTCAAATATTGCAAATATATATTGGATTTAGTTCGCATCTAAAGAGTGCTAGTTAGAGTGACACCAAGAGAGTGATACCAATGTAAAACAGATTTACTTATGAAAGTAGACAAAGATCTTTTTGCAAAACAATAGAAATGGGTTGATATATATAATTTCTCACACACAGTGTGTGATTCACAATGCAACAATGTTCATGCTTTCTACTGCATAGTTTTGTGTATTCCAACTACAGGACTGTTCAACGATTCTATATGGGCTGATGGTCTTCTGGTTTTCTACGAGATCTTTCGTTACCTAGAAGGTGCAATGATTAGATTAAAGAATACAAAGATTGGATTACTTCCTCTCGCCGAGCTTCACCGTACAGAAGCTTTTGAGACAGATCTCGATCACTATTTAGGAAAAGGATGGAGGAAAAACTATAGTCCTAGGTACTTATAATGAGAAAGCTTATACATTTATAGCAATATTACAAAAGCATTTGTATTATATTGTTTTCCTTTGTTTACAATCACAGTAACATATTAGTATTTAATAGTAATTTAATAATTCATTGCCAGATAGAATTTTTGTAATTTTAAATTTAATTTTAAAACAAAACCAGGGAGAGTGTCGTCAAATATCTAATACATTTGAGAGAAGTGGAAGACACAGATCCCACTTTACTGATGGCGTATATGTATCACCTTTACATGGGTCTCTTCAGCGGTGGTATTATTTTGCGCAAAAAACGACAGCTTATGCAGAAAATCTCACCTTTTAAAGGATCAAACAGTGGTAACAACATCACAGACTTCGGAGAAAGTAGTATATATGAATTGAAACGCGACTTGCGTGAATCGATGAACAGAATCGCGGAATCTCTGGACGAAGATATGAAAAATAAACTTATCGAAGAAAGTAAAATAGTCTTTAAATTGAATAATGAAATTATCAGAAGTGTACAGACGGGTGGCAACGTTCTAGAGAGTGTATACCATTTTACTATTCAGCTGATCCGATTTGCATTGATCCTTCTTGTATTGCTTACCAGTTCTTACTTTATTATTCAATATTTATTTATTTATTTAATTAAATTGCTCTCATTTTAACGTCAATTCGTTAAATAAAACTATAATGGACTTTTATTTTTCATCAAAAAAAGATCTATAATAATCTAATGTCAAAAAATATATTAACATGTTATTTTTATATCGTAAATATAATTTTCTCTATATATGAGTAAATTGTGTCTGTATGAAACGCGAATTAAAAGAAATCCTATTTTCTCGAAGTTTGCCGTGTCGTGTGTAAAAAGTAAATTGCTAAGAATTTAACAAGATAGCGATAAATTCTATATTTGTTATGTTCCAGATCTTAGGATACTCTTCTTCCGTAATTAGATACTAGCAAATTTAAAATATAATAAATTCATAGTCTTACCGTACGCATTATGTTACAGAGAAAATTTATGTTCAGATATGTGATAGAATGTATATACAGTATATACATATTGATGAAGATATACTGATGAATATATACAGTATTTCGAGGTTAAATATCCAAACACTAAGTTACATATTAGTTTACATCGGTACCGAATTGTACCAACGTTATACAAAAAATGAAAAAAAAATAAATGTATATCAAACACGTTTCAAACGTGTAACAATCTTCCATACCAAAGAAGAAGACGGGCTTGATTACTTCCCATCAGTCACCGGTTTTTGTTATTTTTTTTTTAAGTTTTGCAACCTGTTTCTACGTCATGTTATACGCGTACTGGTCTGCAACCTTCATTATAGCCTGCCTGTCGAATTTAAAATTGTCCCATGTTTTTGATCGAAATTCAAACGTAAGAGAATGTTGTCCTATTGCGTTGTTCTTCGTTAAAATTTGCCGACTATCGTCCGCATTTACAAATGACGGCGGAATCGTTTTAAAATTCTCTTGTAGTTTACGCGCGGCTTCGTCAAACAAGAGCGCTTTAATGTTCCCACTTGGCAAACTTCTTTGAGAATCTGAAAAGCAATTTTTATCCAATTGTTATTAAAATGTAAAAAAAAAAAGTTATGATTAAAAAAGCACGAAATTCAATGTCATTAAACAGACAATAATATCTACGTTCGAGTCAAAACCAAGTAAATAGCATTTTCAAGGTCAGATTCAAGTAACTATGAAAACACCATTTCGACTTGAATTTATTAACAGATCTGAAGAAAACCTTATTTTAACAATGATTTGATACTTTAAGTTACATAAGCGTACCTTCTTTTTCTGTAGATTGCGCTTTATAACTGAAATCGTTGCATTTAATCGACTGAATTGCAGGATCAATTAGAAGTGTGCATGATTGAGCGGAATTATCCAGCATATGTTTGGCGAGAGACGGGGACATTGTTGACAATTCGCGTTCGCCAAATAGATTTCGCTTAGAAGGTATTTTTGAGGGAGTGTCTTTTTTATTGTCACGACGACCGCGGGGAGAGGTGTTGGCTTGACGACTAACTCTAAAATCCGGAACTTCGTTCTGCACACAAGAAAATACATGTTAGAATTGATTGACAAATAGATAAATTAGGATAAATAAAAAAATATTGATATCATACTTTTACCTGCGGTGGACAAGTGGAAAAATTGTGGAAGAGCGGCTGCTGTTGTCGTTTACTCTTTGCCACTGACTCAGCATCCCCTAACGATCTGTGCCTCTGTCTGCGGGTAGTTGAGACTCCACATTTTTCACGTTGTTGTGTCTCCTGAATCCATCGCTTCATTCGCCTATATAAAAATGACGAACATATATACATAACAATAAATACGATATATATACAATTTTTTTCCAATAAACATAACGCGAAAGACATATGCTAAGAAAATAGATTAACCTAACCTAACCTGACAAAAGGCACCACCATAAAGAATGCATTTGGTCCAACACCGATTTTCTGTTTAGAGGTCATATCCTTCTTGGTGTTAGGCAAATCCGCTATAGTAAACCACTCCACATTCTTGATTTCCTTGCGTGTTTTGGGTTGAAACTTAGTGTCTTTTTGCACACCCGAAATAATGTACAGTCTCACCACTTGATCGTTTATTACAGACTCAATATACTCATTTTTGTCTATCAAATTAGATATATCAAACCCAGTCTCTTCTAACACTTCACGAATCGCACAAAGATAAGGTTCCTCGTCTTCATTCACTTTCCCTTTAGGAAAACTCCAGCTGTGCTTTGCCCAGTAGCTCTGAACCAGTAGCACCTTTGTCATATCTTCATTCAGCACAATTGCCCCAAATGTCGGCACATTCTGCTTGTACTCTCTCCATTGGTCAAGCACAGCATCAATGTACTGCACATGTGGTTTCAAGAAAGGTATATGCTGAAATATATGAGTGGCGAATTCCTTGAAGTTGCACGACTTCAGCTTGGGATTTTCTTCTGTGCAGTAAAAGTCAAGATAAAACCAGTGCGCTAATTCGATTTGAAAGCAAATTCGCACCAAGTCTTTCCTCTCTTCTTCAGGCACATTGATGATAAATCGACTAAAAAAATAAGACACAATATATAGCAAACTTATTAATTCATAAAAAATACAGCAAACTTATCAATATTGTTCTCTCATAGAATCATCGTTATTTAACGTTCTTTGGCCGAAACTAACCTGCTAAGATCGTCGAGAATGTCAGATGGAATCGTATGCTCCATTGTTTTTAAACTATTACTTTTTATCTTTTAATCCTTTGATTTCTTTTAATGTATCCAACACCGAAAATTAAACGTGTAATAATCCAACGCTTTATCTTATTCCGATAAACAATCTTGGAAGTTACATCTGATTAGTTTTTTATATACGTTAATACAGATCTGGCTAGATCTATATATAATACCAATTCACGCTAACTGGCGTACTACGCTGTGTGTATATTACGTGTTTTTACCTTTTAAAATGGATGTAATCCACTTGTGACTTATATGTAAGTACTTCAACAAGCTGTAGCTTGGAACATTTTGCATAATGGTTGCGTTCAGCAGAACTCAGCAAGCGCGCTTTGCGATTGTTGGTTATTATTGGCATATACTTTCATATATATGACAGATTTACAAGAAGAGACCAATCACAATAGGCGCAAAGCGCTTGTTAAAGCGCCGAGTTCTCTGGTGAACGCAGCCATTCTGTGTGCTTTGGATTTTAACATGACAGATTTTCTAGCCTTGAAATTTATCGTTTTTAACTCTTAATTACTGCTTCCGCAAAGCGTAATAACAATTTCCATCTTTCAAATCTTATGTTTAGCACGAAATTGAGCGTATTTTCGCAAAATTTCAGGTGAGGAACTCGAACTGCAAATTTATCACAACTTGTTTTGAATTTCGCGAACTCTTACTTCTCTGTTTTTGTCGTCTGTTTTTTTCTGCTGCTTCTTAGATATTCTTTGTAAATCTACTAAATTATATTAATTGTATAATTTTTTGTATAAAAATATTTAATAATACTTTGTTTTCTACAAATCCAAAATATAAATTAGGCAGTTACTTTGTTTTTTTATTTTGAAACAGGAGTAAATGATCATGTATTATCTCAGTGTTATGCGGCTTAGGCAGTCTATAACGTTAAACAAATGTCTGATGGAACAATGTTGGAGACAGTATTTGTGCCCGACCAGACTCTATGTCACAGGAAGAAACAATCACAAAAATGGCGTTAATTATAATAATACAAAACAGCAATTGTCGCGAAGAAAAGCATTACGAATGCGAATACTGCAAGATTTCAAGCATACAAAGAGAAAAGTAGAAGAGATTATCGAAAGAGAAAATATCTGGACTGTTCCCAATGTACTTTGTATAGGTCGTATTGTGACTTCGCCATTTTTAAGCTATTTGATTTTGTCACACGATTATCAGGTATGGCTTAGCTTGGTGAGACAAAAAGATATAAATTGTCTAAATAACAAAAACAATTTTTCATACTATATACTCTAAATAATCATTGATTTATTTTCTTCTGCTATGGCGCAGATAGCGCTATGGCTACTTGCTTTCGCAGGACTGAGTGATCTGGCAGATGGATGGATCGCACGTACATGGACATCACAAGCATCTAAACTTGGAAGTTTTTTGGATCCTGTCGCAGACAAGTTACTAGTAGGAACACTGTTTCTCTCCCTAGCTTGGGTTGGTTTGATACCGGTTCCTCTCACTTGTCTTGTTATTGTACGTGATATTGTTCTAGTAGGAGCTGCATCTTATATCAGATATCGTTCCTTACCTCCGCCGGTGTGTATCAAAGCATTTTTTGATTTATCTCATTAATAAAAAATATCTTAATTAAAATTAATGTCAACATTTTAACATCGTTTCCAGAAAACCTTGGCGAGATACTTTGATCCCACACACGCTACTGTCCAATTAGCGCCAACTTTAGCGAGCAAACTGAACACTGGAGTGCAGTTATCTGTAGTCGCTGGAACACTAGCCGCTCCGGTTTTTCACTTTGTAGATCATCCCTTGTTGCAATTTCTCTATTATTTCACTGCATTTACAACAATCGCGGGAGGTGTCAGTTACTTGTTGTCAAAGGATACATACAAATTATTGAGGAAAAAGAATTCAACACAAGTATCCCCTTAGCTTGAACATTTATTTGCACACAACATTTGTGTGTGTGTGTGTGTATGTGTGTATATATATATATATATATGTATATTTGATAAATGCATGTATTTGATGTATTATAATGCATAAATTTTTAACTACAGATTATGAATAATTCACATTGTTTTTGTACTATTGCTGTTATAAAAATTGTATATAAACATATGTAAAAATGTAGTTTTTCTTTTTCAAATTTTTTACGGAAAAAAACATTAAACATTTACGATTAACTTAATCGATCAATTCTGTTAGAATAAACCAATTGCATCATTTGATTGATCAGTGATAATTGATGTTTAATCGGAGATGGTACATTTAAGGAATTATAAAGACGGACTGATGCTTAAAGCGCGTAAGCGACTTAAAAGCGAACGCACTTGTAGCTAGTCTAAACCTAACCTAACCTAATCTAACATAACCTTATCCCTAATCTAACCTAGCAGTTTAAAAGCTGCAAGCAAAAGTATGTAAGCAACTTGAAACACCAATATGATTGTACGCGTATTTAAAACAATATTGACAGACTTTACAATCGATAAAAGACAGTTGCATACAACCGCAAATCTATCGTGTTTTTATGTGAGAGATCGAAAATACGGTTACAAAAAATATGACAAACCACCACCGGAACCTGAGAAGTTGAGCGTCTTTGGCCAAATGCGCGAAGGATGGCGCAAACTTAAAGAAGAATTCGGTCTTTGGATAGAAGAAATGAAAGAAAATTATCAAACGGATCCTAGTTTGATATACAGACGAGGTGAGGTCGATGTTGTATGGCGATTCAAGGATGATCCGAAATCGCTGGATCAGTGGATAGTAACATGTGACAGTGATTACAATGAAGGCTATTCGACAGCTAAGTAAGCGTAATTAATATGTAAACAATATCAGTACGTGATAATCATAGTTTTAGTCTGTCACGTCCACTCAACAATTGGATTATGTTGTTTCAGATTAGAAATGTCTTCCATTGGCACAGGTGTGTTTTCTGGTGTGCTGAGTAATCGTTTGCCCAAAGATGGCAGACTAGCCTACGCTGGCTACTGTAACATTACCACAATACCTAAATACAAATCTTTTAACCGTGAGGCGGCTTACGATTGGTCGCCGTATACTCATCTTGTTCTCCGTATCAGAGGGGATGGCAGGTGTTATTCGCTGAACCTTTCTACCAGTTATATATTTGATCTGACTTGGAACGATATGTATCAATATGTATTTCATACCAGAGGTGGTCCATATTGGCAATATGTCAAAATGCCATTTTCCAAATTTGTGTTTGTTAGTAGAGGCAGGATACAGGACAATCAATACTCCATTATGCTTAACGACGTCAAGAACTTGGGCATAACATTAGCAGATGATGTTTCTGGTCATTTCAGACTGGAAATCGATTACATTGGTCTAGAGCATGATATATATGAATATGAGGAGAATGCTTACGAAACTTATGATTTTAAAGGAGTCAGATTTTAATTTTCTTTATGTATATAGAAAATTCATTGTACATATGTATAATAGCAAGAAAATAAACTTGTATATAATTTATTAGTGAACAAGTCTATTTATGTCGAATCTGAAAAATTTATTTCAACATCATAAGGTAAAACTATATCAGTCTCTGAGATAACAAATTTTTTAATTATTTATATACTTGCAAGTTGAAAATATTGGAAAGCATTTCATTGACACGTGGCAGAAAATATGTCAGATAAATAAACAAAATTGTTGAATCAATCTTAAAAAAAAAGTAATATACATGTATGTAAACAGTAGATTTTGTATACAACGTTACAGAAAACTACTTTTTTCTTTTCTGGATTAATTACTAACGATCACGGCGCAAGCCCGAAAGTGTCGCTAGTGAGCCGCTCTGTGTGGCCGCAGGAGTTTTGTACATGAGAATCCCGTCATTTCCCGTGTCAAACGCCAGTGTCCATACTTGTTCCCGTCGCGTTTCTAACGGACTCGTAGAAAAAATGGCGACGGAGGAGATTGACCGTGCTAAGGTATAAACATTTTTCTTATTTATACACCGGCCCTCCCGTTGACTTTCGTTTAATTTATCTTCCACGGAGGAAAGGCGCCAGAATTTTGCTTGGCAGCCAAAACGTGCGTGTGTGTCTATTGTTGAAATGTCTATACAGTTCTCCGCGTGTATGTTTACACATTACTAGAAAAGTTCATTTCCGTTTGATAACTTTTTATCGGTAAATAATTGAAACTTGAGAATGTGGATGAGTTAAAAAAAAATCAACAACAACAAAACTACCGCACAACTAATTACTGTACATCATCCGTGAACGTTTTTATGATACGTGCTGGAATGTACACCGATGTTCCGATTGTACAATTATGGGCGTAGTATTTCCTCTTCTCTAGCATCTTTCGTATTTTTATATTCTCTCTGTGCGATAAATTGAAGTTTCTGCATTTAATTTGTTTTATATTTACCCTTGTCAAGCATTTGTTTAGTACTTATTTATATATTTGATCATTTATTTCCATTTGTTTATGTTTGTCACACATCCTGTGTTGAGAAAGAAGAAACTATTAGAATTGGTTTTGCTTATTCATCTACTTGCAAAAACAATTTGTGGCTTTCTTGGATTTTGTGGAGTATTATCGATGCATAATTTCTTTGTTGCTAGATTGAAGCTATGCTGCGTACCCTGAAACTGTCAGGGCATGTGGGATTTGACAACTTACCCAGTCAGTTAGTGAACAAATCAGTACAAAATGGATTTGTATTCAACATTCTTAATATTGGTATGATGTGTTAACATTATTGTATGTTTTTTGTCTTTTTACATATTAAATTGATAATTAATATTGATTTAATTGATTCTGCAATATGTGTATTTACATCTCATTTTTACTTTAAATAGGTGAAACTGGTCTTGGAAAATCTACACTTATGGATTCACTCTTTAACACAAGCTTTGAGTCTAGTCCCAGTCCGCATAATTTGCCTTCTGTAAAACTTAAAGCACACACTTACGAACTGCAAGAGAGTAATGTCAGACTGAAGTTAACTATCGTTGACACAGTTGGTTATGGCGATCAGATCAACAAGGAAGACAGTTTTAAGGCAGTTGTCGATTACATAGATGCGCAGTTTGAAGCTTATCTGCAGGAGGAATTGAAAATCAAGCGCAATCTTGCAACTTATCACGACAGTCGCATCCATGTTTGCCTTTATTACATATGTCCTACCGGCCATGGGTAATTATACACTGACATCGTACACATTGCATTAATTAGTGGTACATTTTGCAAAAATTCGATGTTCGTTTACACTTTTTGTAGTTTGAAGTCCATTGATTTAGTGTGCATGAAGAAACTAGATACCAAAGTTAATATCATTCCAATTATTGCTAAAGCTGATACAATATCAAAGACTGAATTACAAAAATTTAAGGTACGTATACATAGGAAAGTTATATGAAAATTATTTTAATCTATATACACGCGCTAATAATAATCACATTTTTTTATTTATTTATTGTTTTTAGAGCAAAATCATATCGGAATTGCAAAACAATGGCATACATATTTATCAGTTTCCAACTGACGATGAGAACGTGGCTAACGTAAACGCTTCTATGAACGCTCATATACCCTTCGCCGTCGTTGGCAGCACCGACTTTGTTCGTGTAGGTAACAAGACGATGCGTTCTCGTCAGTATCCCTGGGGTACGGTTCAAGGTAAGATTGTGAGGTCGTAATTATTATTTAAGTCAAAAAAGAAAAAAGATCCGAAGATGTCAAACGCGATTGAAACATTCCAGTCGAAAACGAATCTCACTGCGATTTTGTGAAACTACGTGAAATGCTCATAAGCACTAACATGGAAGACATGCGCGAAAAAACTCACTGTCGTCATTATGAACTTTATCGAAAGAAGAGATTGGAACAGGTATATATTTTTTTTTCCTTTTTTTATTTATCTGCGATTTTATAGACGTCTTTTTTCCTATATTGCTGCTTATTTGTATAAATTATCAGATGGGCTTCAGCGATGTCGACAGTGATAACAAACCTGTGAGTTTTCAACAGACTTGTGAGGCCAAAAGATCCATTCATTTGCAGGAATTGCAGCAGAAAGAAGACGAAATGCGACAGATGTTCGTCGCCCGAGTGAAAGAAAAAGAAGCTGAATTGAAAGAGGCAGAGAAAGAGGTAACAACAATATTTCTTAAACAAATATCTTTAAACGTCATTTATATTGCAAAAACATTAGTTGTTACTGCTTGTTTTTTTCTTATCTTTTAGCTTCACAGTAAATTCGATAAGCTGAAAAAAGATCATACAGAAGAGAAGAAAAAATTGGAAGAGAATCGAAAGAAACTTGAGGATGATATACAGGAGTTTGCTAAACGAAAACAACAATTCACACAACAACCGCAACATCATACACTAACGTTAGGTAAAAGCAAGAAGAAGTAAAGATTACTTCATGATCAAGAAACGTCTTGTTACACCATTCGAATATGATCGCTTGTTCCACTTGCATTCTCTAATGCAATTGTGACGTATTCGAATAGTATAAGAAGATTCTGTACATGTATCTTGATTATATGATTTTTGTATTATTATAGTATTATATTTTATTATATAACAATTCAATTCTTATATATACCAAAAATGTTCACATGAAAGCATGTGCTTTGAGTCAGCATATGATTTAACTTATATACGACTCCAATGAGAAAAACAAAAAACAAAAAAAAAATATTTAACGAAACATTTATTTCTACATTGATTTTTAATGTATTCGACTTTATATGAGATATATATTTAGTACGCAATAAAACATCATACCTCTTCTTAAAACGGTGTTATTCATTAAAACCTATTGATCTTGTTATTTATTATTTGTGTAATGTGTTTTACACAGAAAGACAGAAAGGCTAATGTCACTCTCTTGAGATCGGAGAATCAAAAAACTTCGTCATTGTCAGATGTTTTTATTGTTCAACAAAGTATAACAATTGACATAATTAGTTTCGAACTCAAGTTGTAAGATATTGCTGTGTACAGTATAATTTGTATTTTTTTTTTTTTGTGTTAAACAAAATCTTAAAACAAAGTTCTTAGTTCTTATTACGAGTGAGGCTAAACATATACATTGTAATGTGATTACAATACTGATACATTGGCCTGGATCATTACAACAAAACAGTATTCAAAAGTGATCTTCTAAAATGCACGATCATATTATCAATTGGACATCTCTTATGTAAATAATCTAACTAAATTAAAAACATTTTAATATCATCAAAATACAGTATTTTATATATGTATATATGATTGTAATGTTAGCATATATATCGAAAATGCTCGAACGTAATTTTTAATAAAATGACGATAATATATATGTAAACACAACGTATAATTATTACTTATGGGAAATGTAGCTTTTTCTTATATTACGTAAACTTCGCTAATAAACATTAACGCAGTATAAAGCAGGTACAATTAACTTAATTATTTGTCGATATGTGTGTAGAAAAAAACTGCGCGTTATACATATGTATATATATATATATTTACAATAACGTAATATGGCGAAATTAGTTTAATTAGGCAGGGCGGTTTTTATAATTACGCGCGTACAAGTAACTTCGCAAATAATCATATTTGTTTATTTAAACGCAAGGCCCTGTATCCAGTAATAATAGCTTGCTAAAACTCTAAGTTTCTTGCAATTAAAGTGCAATTATTATTCATAGCTTTCGCATTGACTCTACTCGGCAAACTGATAATTGAATGCCATTTAAACTGATCGTTTATAACACATAAAAGAATTCGATCTACGAAACAATCACAATCCTTCGACGCAAACGACACAAAACGGATCACGGATGACAACTCAATTAGCTTTCAACGAGCCGACATTACTCGTCGCGTGTTTCTTTGCTTTGGTATTCCCTTGCTCATTATGCCCTTGCACTTCTGTAAGCGGAATAATTATTAATGGTTTAATGGATCTCTCTTCGACAAATATACGCCAAACTCCTCCTACATTTCTTACTCTAGAATTTATATAAAAGTACAAAATGTGTTTTTGTATATTATTATTATTATTATTATTATATTATCATATGTGTGTATCGCGGCAATTATTTTGAAGCACTTAACACGTTAGCCGATTAAATATTAATCGAATACGAATATTATTAAATTTGCATTGAATATTAATCGAATACGAAAAGTGCGATGAGATAAATTTCAGGGTCAGCTAAAATATTGGTTAGTTTGATAACAGTCAGAATAAAATAACAACACATACGTGTATATAATAATAACTCAAATTTGTAAGACATATTCTTGTGTACAAACACAGATATGTTAGTTTGTTGGTAATAGTTACATGATTTTCGTAACAATTGCCAAATTTCACGAATGTCTTAAATTTCACGAATATATACACAAAAGTTAATAAAAAAATATTGCGTGTTCAATAATACATTGTTTCCTAACAACAATTCTTAAATCGAAGATATATGTGTACATATTGAACGTAATTATATATATATATAAAAAAAAAAAAACTAGAACATTTATGCATGTATAAGCCGACCCCGCGTGATTAGTATATAAGTGCTTGATCGCGTGCTCGTCGCAAAATAGTGCGCTGTAAGAATATATTGGTTTGTAGAATATAGCAATGACCAAAACAAAGTTAGAAACCGGAGTGTTTAAAAGCTCTGTTTTTAAAATATTAATGAAAATATTATAACAATTATTAATCGCGCTATGCGTATCCAGTTCCGGCTACGAAGACTTCGTAAAACTGATACTACGCGAGATGATTATCAGATCACGGGAAATCAATAAAGATATCTCTCTACATCGATACGAAGATAATTAATAAAAAAAATCTTATTAATAAAAAGATTAATTGATATTCTTTTTAAGGCATGACATGTTCTCACACGGACGATTTTCTACCTGAGATTTTAATTGCACTTTTATCTTGTTTATTGCACGTATGAGCGCGTTTGAGCTTAAATGGATATTATTCGATTTCAAATGGATGTTAAAAATTACCATTATTATCATTATTATTATAGTAGTATAATGGTTATATATGATATATAGTTTCGAAAATAACGTTTGGTCATTGCGATCTTAACATTACCACTACCGGGGTGCACGTCACACTTTGTGAGTGTTGCCGAAGGATCTCCGGGTAGACGCGGTAACGTTATTCAATGCCTGAAGTGATAATCTAAGATAGAAAGCTTATCGTTTCAATCTCCCAGAGGAAGTACCGTCCGACTTCGGAGGTACCGCCGTGCGGAGATGCCGTCATGCGGAGAAGTCGCCGTCGATTAGAGGCACTTGCCGTAGTTCGAAGATACCGCCGTCGATCGGAGGTACCGCCGTTGTACGGAAGTGCCGCCGCAATCCGACAATAATAAGTAACCAAGGCTCGTACAGCACAGAGTCCAAATCTCAGATATGGTACCCTGGCCATTCGTTTATCGCCGCTTTCTTACGCGGGGATATACTTCGACACTTCGTGCTCCCTCATATCAACCATCTGTCACGATGTAGTAAAAATAGTGATCCGTGTGCGTCTCTACCATATAACCGACATGTTACGCGTTATTATTACGTATAGCGAACATTTATGCACTTGACAACTTGGGCGTGGGCGGGTGCGTGTGCCGGTGATCTCGGTGTGACGAGAACTCGCGCAAATTGAGTACAACACAACTACATATACGAGTGATCGGAATGTGCACGAATATGAATCGCGAACTTTTTCGAACTTAACCCGGTGCATTTATTCCCTCAAAATCGTCAACTCACCAATCGGTAGTTGAAAAGAAGGAATGTACAACATATCGTGCGCGCGCGAGAGAAACGCGCGCGGAATTACCCATCATCCTTGCGGTAACTTAATGTCACCGCGTTGCGACGTTCAACAAAAAAACCGGCTGCTGATCGCCCGCGACTAAAGTACTCAACGAATTGGCGTAATCGAGGTGTGTGCTCTTTTTTTGGAACGTGATGAGATTGCAACAGCGGTGCGACAGATGATATGCCAATTCGCACTTGCGCCATCACAACGGCCGCGCCGCGCGAGTGTTTCGCGCGACACGGGAAGCCTTCGCAGAAGGCCGTAATTAATTAGGCACGTGCTCTTTAGGCCAGCGACCGACGTGAGAGACTCGTCTCCGACGGTGAACTGCGGTACTTGCCGCGAATGTGCAGGAAGCTGTCGTGCTTAGTGCTGCGAGCGGGTGGCAGCATGCTCTCGCGGTTGAGGACCCTCACCTGACAGGGGTCGTGCCTCGCCAGGAAATGCTCCAGGGTGTCCCACCCGCCGCCCACTCTCACCATCATGTGTCTCCCCTTGAGAAGCTGTGAACAACAACGTCAGCGGCGCGATCATTAGCGGCTGGCATCGCTCACGGTGCCTACGTTAGGAATAAAGGAAAAAAGAGAGGCCACTCGAGATTTAGGAAGATCCTTCTTAAATCGAAACTCTCAAGTGACTGAACACAACTCAGCGGTATTCGAGAAGTTCCTCGAAATCGAACGAGAGCATTTTGAGAAACAAGAATTTTATTTTTTTCTCATATATTGTATTATAAAATTCTTGTAATTATTTACTTCTCGATATTTTTGCTGTTTTTCGAAATATTATTTTTTTGAAAATTATTTAAAAATTATTGATGTAATTGTAATAATTTTATTCTTTTTGCGTAATGTAAAATATACGTACTCTGATGAAGACGTTACGTCCGGCAATGTGATAGCGACCTTCGCCGACCTTGCGCACCTTCAGCTTGGAGCATTTTTCCGACGGGCACTGGCAGAGTCTCTGAATGGCCTCGGTAGCTCTTCGCACCTGTGTACAGAAAGAAGCACGCGATGCGAAAGAAATCGAGAGAACGCACTTGAAACACGAAGGTATGTATATTTAGATGGACAAATTTTTTGTGTGTCTTTTATTGTCGAACGAACGAAAAACGATCGAATGTGTCACGCGAGATAAATCGTCGCGACGTGTCGTCACAAAGAACCGTCGGTGTGCGTGTAACTTCCGGCGCTAGACATGCAGGAATCCGACACGCGCGCGTATATACGTATAGATGCGTGTGTGGAAAACGCGCCACGAGGAAACGCCGATTCCCATCGCGTCCCTTTCTTCCTCGTGCATTTTCTTCCTCTCGCATGATAATGATTACAATGCAGCTCTCGCGACCATATAAAGACCCGTAGGACCAAGGTTTTCTCAACGACGACACGCACGAGATACGCGAAGATACGCGACTGAAACACCGTGCGACGGAAAACACGTTGGTGAAGCACACATTAACAAGGAAGATATAAATTATTCACTTTTCCGTTATATACATATGCAATTTTTCCACGAGCGACAAGAAACGAGAAAACTGCGTCTCCGCGTTGTGCGTTATCACTTTAATCTCTATAATGCTGAGAATTATTTGATTCCCAAGAGAAAACTTAAAATTCACGTTCCACAATTCGAAACGCCACAATTACCTTGCGATCGAGTTCTGTTATCGGACCAGTGTGTTCCGGCGGTTCCGCTGGTGATGGAGGTGGCGAGCTCGACGGAGACGGTACTTCGTCCGGATCCTCGGCGCTTCCGCGGGACCAATCGTCCTCGGTGGTATCGCTCGGAACGCCGTCGCTTCCAGTCGGGCCGTTGTCACTAACGGATCGTCGCATTTCAGGTTCGTGCGTAGCGCCAGTCACCGGATCCAACCATCGAGCGGCCGTCGCCGCAACTTCCGATGCCGAGCTAGAATATAATAACTTGCGATCTACATCGAATCTTCTTGCGCAGAATATCGCGACTCTTTCCGAAATATTAGCAACGGAAACACGTGTCTTTAAACAGTCAAAAGATATTATCATCGGGAATGTAGAATTAATAAAGAAAACATTAATTAATTTAAACACGACGTACATAAAATAAAAAATAATGAAATTTATAATACGGACTTTACGAACACAATAAGAAATATAGTCAAAACAGTGGAGGGATGGATAAGCTTTATCTCAAATCTAAGCAGTTCAGTGGGAGGAACGAGAACGCTATTTCCCCGATTATTCAGAATAACACAATGCGCAGTGGTTATCACCACCGCCTTGGGCATCGTACTGTAAAATTCAGCCACTCCTATAGAATTGCGTTATAACGCGACTCTCGAGGTCTCTTTCTTGGTAACACTACGCGGAATTGTCTATTCGACTGAACGGTCGTTAACAACGGTGAAATTCTATTGTCGTAAACACAAGCTGGAATATATCAGGGAATTCTGGACACAATTTATTTTAAATGCGGAGCGCGCAAGCGAAACAGAAAAATATGCGAAGCGAAATAACTTATACATTCCGTAACGGTCGAGTTTCGGTTTCTTATCGCAATCTCATCGCTCGTCGATCCGTTATTTTTTGCAGATGAAAAGCACTTAAGGTCGGTCGCAGGGATCGATGGATTTGGCGCCGGATCGACCAGACAAACCGTCATTTTGTCGGTTCACCGAGGACAGATCGTCATTTTAAGTATAAAAACTTAGTATTGATGCCAGCTTATTTACTTATGTACCTGCTGTGTTTAATCTTCTCCTGCGGCGGTCTGGGCGTTTCGGTCGGCGACGGCGACTGGAATTGCCAGGACATTAGGCTGCTGTGAGATATACCGCTGTCAGACAAACAGTGAAGATCCCTCTCTTGTTCCGCTGCGATTTCCCTCTCAAGTTGCACAAGTCCGGGTGGCTCTAGAGAATATTTAGCCGCCAGTCGTGCGACCTCAAGTAGACATAGCACCACGTTTCGTGGTTGGCCATGCAAGACTGTAAAGAAATTTAGCGAAATATTTGCGAATTTAATTTAATAAAATTATTTTATTTACGTTTTCTCAAATAGCGTTTAGAGTGTAACTTTGATTAATATTATTTTATTTATTTAAATATCATTATTTATGCGAAATAGCGCATATACTATATTATTTAGCATTTTTTATTATTTATTATTCATTAAAATAATATCTTTGACGCTTTTTTTTTTTTTCTTTTGACACTCCTGCGAGAGCACAGTGAGACTTTAACGCGTTAAGATTTTCAAGATTTTACCTTTTCAAGGCCGTTACGCTCAATTGCATAATTACGTCATTTACGTAACTGCGCGAGCATTGTTTCCGACGGCAATTAAGCCCGGTCAAGTGAGAAAGCGCGCGTCGATCTCTGAAAACCCGACGCGGATTCGCTCCACTTTCCTCGGAGCCGCGCATAATCCGCGCAGCAATTACTCTCGCTTAGCAAGCGCCGCATCGGATTTGCATACCTCTCGCGGATCCGCGCAATTTATGCGGCACACGTTTCTACACGCGCGTCCATCGCGAGGATTGCGCGAGTCAATTACTATGTTTCTCCTAATTGCCGTCTATCAACTTGAGCGGAGTATACGCATTCAAATCGCGTCTCGTTGAAAGTCGTTCGATGTAACAAGCGAGTCCGCTTCTACTTAATTCGCATGGGGAGTTAAAATTAATCGCGCCGAGACTTACCAAGATCGTCGCTTTCGAAGAGGAGATTCTCGTGAACACCGAGCCGCCGGCAGAACTGTATGAAGTTTTCCATGTTGTCGCGGGAGAAGAAACTGCGACGCGCAGCATTTTCCCAGCAACGGCCGCGTATCACCGGCACTGTCTGCCAACACAACACACATTTTTTTTCCTTAAATTTAATTGTTGTTTTAATAAATTGTTGTTTATAAAAATCGCTCAATCGCAACTTGTTCTATAATATTGTACAAATTTTTGATAATCTGACGCTAATCTCTTTTGTGTATACAAATAAAATTTCTAAAGAAGAAATTTTTTTCTGCTAGTGCAGAGATGAATTGCACAGATAGAATACGATCGATGAGTATGTTTACCCCTTTTGCTCGTCCAGCTTCTATCGCAGATCTCGCCTTTTCCTGAATAACTCGTGCCAGTCTACAAACGATCACGCCATTATCGAGCACGTCGAAGAAATTGTCACCCGTTATGTGATCTATATCTGTAATTGGAAAATAAAATTTAGCTGCATCGTTGCATGCGCAAGTATTACATATATATAACATGTAGGCGCATATGAGTATCCCTTCGATATAAATTACAAGCGTCTTTCAACGATACTCAAGTGGCTCGATGAAGCGGCACTTTATAATAAAAGTAACAGTCGCCCGCAGCTCTCTTATTCAGATTATTGCGTACTCTATCACTTTTTTGATACATATATAAACTCAGTACCGCGTATTGATTTTGACATTTCGTCAATAAACATCATATGTTATATACAATTAACTAAAGTTTGTAGCAAAAAAAAAAAAAAAAACTCAAACTACATCGTTGAAAATTGTTGAGAATCTTGCTAAATCACGTTAACAAAAAAAACAAATGTTCGATATAATCGATCGACAACACGATCGCGAGGCAACGCGCGTTAAAGTGTACCAGACGCAACGGTGACTCGTTCATGTATCGAATGTCGATCAGCGCGAGCCGGTTTGGTCGGTCGAAGAAGCCCCGTCTCCGATGAAACAGATTTACCTCGAGTGATCGTGCAGTAAGTTATTTATCAGTAGCACGCGATGCTCAAGGACGACGCGTTTAATGACGATCGCGGGGATCGGCGACTGAAGAAACAATGAAATCGGCTTAGAAGTCGAACCGGCTGATTCATCGTCTGCAAAATTCTGCGATCTCGACTTTCGTCACGTCTCACGATTCCCCTTCCCCTCTTAAAAAAAAAAAAAAAAAAAGGTGACACTCTGGAAACTGCATGTCAGCCGTCGACGTTGATCCACGGTGACACGGCGGGTCAAGCGAGAAACAGTCAGGTCGCGATACTCTCACGATAGACCGATTTATGCGTGACTATAAAATCGCTTTGGTTTCGTTCACCGCTGTAGGTATATACCGCCAGATCAAGGACACACGTTCCACTTTTCCGAATAACAAAACTTTCCACACACTCTACCCGTAGAAAACAAGATCTGATGCATAAATAATGACACTTGTGACTTTCCCCGAAAAAAATAAGATTAACCAAGCGGGATGTTTTTCGATTTCGAACGAATATTACAATTGCGAGGTGTTTCATCGTACGCCCATTCGAGATATTCCGATGTAATCTCTCTCACTTTTCTCGACAAGGTATAGTTCTGATTTTCTCCGCGGAACTCCTTGTTTTCCATTCTCTTCCTTCTCCCCCTTTTCTTCATTTAACTGCAATGTGTGCATTAATCACGTTTGATTCGAATCTCCGGCCCGTGGTTTATTAGTATATATAGCTTCTTATTAATTACTGCGCCGTCTCTTCCTCTCGCGCGCATTATGCGTCTTCCCGATGCGGATTCTAACAAGAAACCTTTATCACGGCCTGACAAATCGTCTAATTTTCCTCGATGAGGCCGATTCCAGTCCCATTCTCTTCTCGTCCAGGTTCCCCGAACACGTTCGTTAATCAAGCACGTTTAATCCGAGTCTATGCTCACCATTAGCCACTATCTATTACCGTCCCGCATTATCTATTGCCATCGCTTCTTCGCATTCATTATCTCTTAAACAGCTCGTGCGCGAGCGCAGTCACACGGTGGATGATAGAGTGAGCGCATCTGCGCGCCGGTTTCGCGCGCGGCGCTCGAGCCATTGGAGCCGTTATCTATTACTGCCTCCTGTTTCGATCCGTTATCTCTACTCCCGTCTTGGGATAATACGGACGAACGCGGTGGCGCTTTACGATCGCGTTGTCCGATTACATTTATCGCGCCGGAGATATTGATTATATTAGATACCGAAGCAGTTGAATTTCACCGGATATGTAGGTAAGATTCAAATAAACGTGTCTTCCCTTTTTCTCTCTCTTTCTCTCTCTCTCTTTTTCTTTCGATTAACTCCTCCGCGCGATTATTTTCACTTGCTCCGCGCTTCGCGCCACGTGCTCTTCTGCATACGCGATTTAATTTCATTGAGCGTTGTAAAACGTAAAACACGTCAGTTTTATAAGATCCATCGGAATATTATCGAAGTGGAGCGCATGCAAGACTAATCGGAGAGAAACGCTTCGATTTTACATCGCTGAAGAAATATTTATTTCCAACACGACGTGCGCGCGATATATGACCATATTTTTTATATAAAGAAAAAACAAACGCCGAAAGGCACAAAACGTCCAATCAGTGTCCCACTTGCGGACACACTCCGAATAATCCGAATGTCAATATCTCCTTCGATATATACACGCGTTGTTTCTCTCTCTTCCTATATATAGGGTGGAGCGAACGAGCGATCGAAGCGAACGTACCTATCTAAGGAAAACTCTCGCAGGGTCGCGACACGATCGCGCACAGACACCTCTATATAGATATAGAACGGACACGATGGGAAATAGGAACTAGGTTGGGCCTCGGCGCGCAGCGATAGTGCCTCGCAGATACGGATGGTAATGAGAACCCGCGCTCTCGCGGGCTCGTGACTCGACCCGGTAACAACAATAGGGTTGGCACCGAGGGCACGACGAAAAGGACGGGATTTTTCAACGGCGCGCCGCGCAGAGTCCATCACGTGGCGCACACCGGACGCCGCGTTTGCTGCCGGTCACGTGCGTCGGAACCGCGTACGAGAAAAATTAAGTTGACAAAAGAACATACTTCGCAATATGTATTTTGAACATGAAAACGAAATTTTTAAGCAAGTTTTGTGTTATATAATTGTTTTACATAATTTTTATGTATTAAACAAGCAAATCAATCTTTGCGAAATGATCGTGTGCGAATTTACATATTACTGTTTTTCAATGACGAATCCGTGGACGAGATTTTGTTGGATAAGATTGGGAATTTTTATTCAAATAAAATTGATCGGTTCGGGAAGAAGACTTTAGAGTCTCCTGAGCACGTGCGCGACGAGTTCCCCGCACGACGGGAACTCGGTCACCCGGAACTACGTAAAAGCGACCGTGTTCCCCGTCACCGAGCCGAGATACATGTTCGCGGTATTATGTCGTTCCCCCGGTTCTGACACGACTTTAGAGCGCCGTCGTCCGCAAGGCGTCGGCATCCGGACGACGAGATCCACTCGGGGGTCGATATCCGTGAGAATCTCAGTCGCAAATCCGCGTATAGAATCGCGGAAGCGAATGCACAGCAGATTTCTTGCTTCGTTGGTATTGTCCCGTTGTCAGCCCGAGCTTCCTTTCAATATCTGAATGCGGAGACTATTACGGTCAAGAATCGTCGGCGATATCTCGCGCGTGCCGACACATTCGCGCGAAACTTCTCGTTTGTTTCGCGTTACCGCGAATAGCAAAAGCTTCGCGCATACAATAGTTAATATCGGCAGATCGCAGTGTTTCCATCGGTATATATACTATGCCAGTATATATACTTTGTACGAGTATCGCGACTCTAACAAGAGCCCGCGAACAAAATGCGTCAATCTCTTCATCAATTTACATTCCCCTATTGTTGTTACCTCCATTCAAGCGCGCAACGACGAGGAATGCGAGTTGGGAATCAGAAGCAGAATCAAGATTAGAAGTTCAATGTTGAAAGTGTTGGGAACCAGAGAAACCGAAGAGCTGAAGGTTAATAATCGACAGACAGATTTCACTGAACTCTATTTTTTTCAACAGTTAATTTATTTAAATTATTTTATTAATTTTGTTTATTTTATAATTATAAATAGAATGTTCTCTCTTGTCTCTTTTATTTCTTAAAGCTTCGCGCAGCTTTAATCTTCGCGGATTATGCTGACCGCGATTTTCCAGCACGACACGACGCTCGTTTGCGATGACGGTTACATGGCACTGATCGACGTGGTTATCGATCATCGGGTTCCGGAGCGACTGAAATACGCTTATATCTTCGGCACGAATAAAGATATGCGGGTCCAACCTCCGCTCGATCGGGCTACGCATAAATTTCACGACGGGTTTCAGTTGAGGCGACGCGAGAGGAAGGACTTCCTCCGACTTTCATTGCTGCTATCATCCCGCCCTTCATCCTCACCTGCGATTACTTAAAACGCTCGAGGCGAAGCACGTCGCGCGGCTACTGTGCACCATGACCCGTATTTTCGCGATATCCTTGATGCCGCTGTTCCATTATTAATGTCGCAACTGACTTGTCTTAAGGGATTCTTCTACGATATTTTCGAGATACAGTATTCGCCGATTATATTCGTCGTTTGTTACGCCGAGAGTAAGAGAGAGATATATATATCATATCTGTGTTTCCTTATTCGTTTTCATTCGCGTCGTTACAGTGAATATTTTGCAGACAGTCGCGGCATAATTTTTTCCCCGAGCCGCACTCGTCACGCAGCGGCGGCAAAGGCAAAGAGGCCTCTCGCGAGATAGGTCCGATCACGATTTGCTCGGAAGCATGCACTCTATAAACGGCGCATATCGTAACTCGCAACCCGGATCCCACGATAAATCCGAGCCGAGTCCACAACCGTGAACGCGGTCGCTTGTGTCGAGGCGCCTGTATCGGCGGGATAATCGGCAACGATAAATTAGCGCGGCGATCTAAAGGTTTCGCTTTCTGATTTACGGCTCGGTTTCGAGCGCGTGCCGCGAGAATCGATAGTCTCTTTCTTTTCTCCGTGTTTGCGCGGATCTCCTTCCGATCGTCGCCCAAGTCGATGCTGTCATCCGCGGATGCGCAAGCGTATTAGGAAGGCGTACCATACATATACGTACGCCCATTATGCGTAATGCGGCTTTGGGTGCTCCGTGACGAGAGGGAGACGAGAAGAAGTGGCACGAAGGAAGAGGGGTGCCCGGTCGACTTCCGGTTGAGTCACAGAGGCTTTGCAACTGCAGGAGACGCAGGGCGCGCGTGGGTAACGAAAGGCGCACACGCGGTTATTTTTTTCACGTCGCCGCGATGTGTGACGCTTTGGCAACCTTTGAATTTCAATGAGATGCTCGTCGTCTCTACATCTTCATTTTGTGTAAGTCCCCTTTCGGGACACTTGTACGCGTTATACGTACTTGGGCATACGAATACGTTGGAAGAGAAAAAAAAAATAAATACACTGAGGAACCGTACGTAAGGTGTTTGTTTTTTTTTTCTCGTCAGTGTGTTAATTTTTACATAATAAATCAAGAATTTTAATATCTCTTTAAAATAAATAATTTTCGAATACTTTGTCGAGTGGATAAAATTTCTAGATTCTAATCCTACCCTAAATCTTTTTGTGGGGAAAAAACACGTCGTGTAAATCTGCTCGTCAAACAACTCGAACGAGCAAACATTTTTACGACGCGTCTTGAAGAGAAACGGCCGAACGAATTTCAACGTCGTCTTTAGAGGCTTATTAAACGTTTTTTTTTCTTTTACGACCTCACGCCTCACGGCGAAAGAACGTCCGTTTCAAAGACCACGGTTTCAAAGACCACGATTAGATTTTGTTGAAATACAACGCCACTTACACGAGCGACAAACAAAACGCGTTACGTTTGAACTGTGTTTGAGACACGCGAATAATCGATAATGTGACAGATTATGTTTCACACGAACGAATCTGTAAATTCGCATTCCGGTGGAGAGAAAGTTCGAGTGTAACGTCAAAATTACACGGCGGCCAAAGAAAAGGAAAACAATTTTGCAAAATTGTGGCGCGTATAAATTACGTGCGTACAATAAGCGGGCGGATGAATGATTTCTCGCGCGCGCGCGCGCGCGCACCTACGGGAACACGCACAACACGTGTTTCCTCTATCCCTCGAGCATCACTAACATACATATTCGCGATTGGAGCAAGCGAATGAAACACAAGCCCTTTCATTGTCATTCATTGCTTATATCTGTGCCGAAGGCGCGCGATATAATATCGCGATTTTGCATGCACAGAGAACGCCTAAGATATATAGGACGTACGTTCAGTGAACCGAAATCGTTGTGTCGAGACACGTCGCGTGTGGATTTATTTGGTGTTAATTTACCACTACCGGAATGTCTCCCGACAGTTAAAAAAAAAATAAAAAAAAAAAAGAAAGAAATCGACGTATTTTAATCGACAACATAATTCAAGCAAGTCGCACGTAAATCACACGTACGTGTGCATCGCGCCTTGTCCTTTTGTGGCTAAATATACGTGTACACGCCCGAAGCTCGTTTACGTATCGCTCGTTTTTCTCGGGAGTCCGGTCGTGTCGCAATCTCTCAGGGTGGTCCACATCTTCGGATCCTTCGAGGTCGCGACGTCGCGAGACCACACTCGTTTTCGCACATTCCGCCTCGCTCCGAAACTCACTTGCATCCGCGCGCATATATACATATATCTCATGCGCGCGCTTTCCTTGATCGTTTGAAATATCGTGTACATACATATGTACATAAGCGTTTAATCATGTACACGCCGAGCAAACGTTCAATCACACGGTGAAAGCACGGCAAAAGCGACAATCGCAAGTGAATTAAATTACGTGGAATCATATTTGACAGTGTTTTCATTTGGCGCGCAGAGTCTTTCGGTTTCACAGCACGTATGTAGGTACGTGCGTTCCAATTACGATGTAACTAAGAATTAATGATCGCCGTCTCTTCTCGCGATTGCCGATAATATATATATATATATATATATATATATGTATATTATATCCGGAGATTGCGAATGGATGTTTATTAAAGAGAGATATACACACGCGCTGCAATTCGTACGATTAATCACGAAAAGTGCGACGTCAGAGCGAAGAATCGACGGTAGTTTCAGTGAAACGCTTTTTCAGCGTCTCGCCAGTGTTCGTTACGTGAAACGCCGCGCGGTAGCGTCAACGAAATTGCTACTTTCTGCGACGCTCGGTACACCGTGGCGGTTCTATTTTACGCATCAACTCGTATTCGTACCGTATTAGGAAACTAGCAGTTCAGAAAGGCGGTCACATACACACGCGTTTAGAATTAGATAGCGATCGGTCGATTTCCAAGTCCTACCGTAGGAGAATCGCGGATCGCCGCGTTGCTCCTTTCGTCATTTTGCTCCTTCTCTCATTTATATATTAAATAAAACAATTTTTCTAATACTACCAAATGTAAGCTAGTCTCGAATTTCCAATCCGATTATTCGTAAAAAATTCACAAGATGTATCGATCTTGTATAAAATATTGTTTTATATCAAGTCAGAGAAACACAAGTAACTTTTGAAACAAATAAACGTTTGCGTTTCAGACAAATCGTACAAAAGACCAACTTCTTATTCTTCGATCGAATCGATTCGGGAGAAAACTTTTACGAGGTTATTTGTTGGACACACGTTCGGCGAAGCCACAGTTTCGCAGTCCTCTCGTGTCGATCTAATAAGTCGCGGAAAACTTTCACTTATTCCAAACACTTCCGAAGTTTAATACCAATGAGATATGTTCTGCCTCCAATATTTGTACGCGGATATTTCGTTATCAACAAACATGCACAGTAACGGACTGTGGCAATTATTGATTCCATCTGTCGGTACAGCTGTTTTGACGTCGTTTCTGACTTACATCTGTTTTTTTTTTTTTTTTGACGCGCCAGTCATCCTTCACTTGCGCGAACTCTTGTCAAGCGGATTTGCGGAGCCATAAAAGTTTTTTTTATCAATTGGCGCGCGTTATTCTCGATATTGCATTGTTTTTTTGGTTCGTCAAATGTACGCGCTCATATTCGCCCAACTTTACGCATATGGCGCTAAAGTTGTTTTTTTGTTTGCACAACGCTTGTCTCCCGACGAAAACGCGACGAGCGTAAAGGCGAAATATTATGAATATCCTTTCCCACGTCGCGCGCCAGATGCCAGAGAGAGCCTTTGTGCGGTTCTCTTTATGTGTCCAAAGCTGCGTAAGGTCTGTACGCGCACGCCACATCTCGTGGCACGATATTACGCCGACTCTCTTTAAGGCGACATCGTGTAGAAAAAAAATGCGAAAAAAGGCATTGATCGAGAACGGCGCGAAAGTCCGGTCGTTACCACGACATTACGCCACGTCGATTTCTTTTCGCATCGCGCAGCGCTCGAGTCAAACGGAAAAACTGGTGGAAACTCTAATGTGTCTTACGTAACGCAAGTGTCCGTAATTTAAATTTCTCAAAAGTTTACGTGAAAAATAAAGTTCGAAAATACGGCAAAGCAAATGACGAAACACATTTACTTTCAAAGTTATTATTTGTTCTGTTTTTCTTAAACCACGCGACGTCGAAGTAATGCATTTTGATGATGAGCGCGACGTTAATGAATATCTAGCTTTATGATTGTCACAGTTTCGTCGGTGATTACTGCAAAACGTCGAGTTCTCTTGACAATTTCGCGTGGCGAATATAAAAGTCTCGAAGAAAACACGCGATGCACCATGCGCGGCTCGCGTGAGGCTATAATACCAGCTTCGAGATGACAAAGTCGCAAACGCGAAACCCATTACTTCGGACGGAAGCAATTCGAGAAAGAGCTTTTATTTCGCATTCCACCGAAAAGCTCGGAACATCGTCTGGCTTATCACGTCGCGAGCTGCGCGCTCGCGAACCTTTTATCGACTTTCGTCATAAATCAGCCGGACTGAAAATATAGCCAACGGCTGTGTTATAGAAATTTCTCACGGAAAAAACATACAATACATATATTCGCCGACATTGACGATAAATTGGTTCATCAAAAGTTTGTTTTTCGTCGATGTATAAAGCTCATCTTGCGTAAACGTACGTATCTATCTATAAAGAAAAAATCCGTTTTATTATATACATACGTATAATACACTTACTTAACGTCTTGTTGATCCAATCCGCCAAGTCCTCTTGAAGCGGTATCAGCTGGCGGCTCTGCGCCGAGTGCAGTCGCTCGTGATAAAACTCGAATTCTTCCTCTTCCGGTGACGGTCGCGGCACGTCGGTGCGATTGAAGACGGAGACCGAGGACGGTCCCCAGCTACTGCGATAACGGGTGTGCTGGGAGGACGGGAATCGATTGGCGTACGACATTCTGGAGCCGGCGGTTCTGGCACCGCACGTGCGTTGTTCACTCGACGACGACGACGCTTCTCTCCTCCTTGCTCGCACCGGGTCCTCTTCCAGGACCCACGTCACTTTCTTCGGCAGTTCCCAAGCTATTCGAGTGCGGCGTCGTGTAGAGACACGTGCGGCGTCGCGATCAAGTGGCGCCTGGAAAGCGGAAAAAAGAAATGAAGTTGCGAAGTCGCTTTCGAAAACTGAACGCGCCTGTATACATGTATGATATATATATATATATATATATATATATATGCAAGTACCATAAAAGCCGATTAAAGACTCAGCTTTGATAAGACATAAAATTCTTTTTAAAAGATCGAAGAAAACAAGACACCGAGAAGAGACGGAGAACAGAAATGCGTATTTACACGAAACTTTTGTTATAAATACTCTGCAGGAAAGCCGTAACGAAACCGAGGAAGTGTCCTCTTTCAAGGAGTCCGTTTCTCAAGAGTCTCTGGCTGTTGTTTATCGTCAAGCTGTCAAGACTCAGACTTAGGAATCAGGATCGCACATGGCTACGGATCGTAAAACCGCAGAAATATATTTGTCGTCGTAAGAAAAATCGTCGGAAATAAATCAGAAGAAGACGAAAACGCGCATATAGTTGAAAAATTTATATATAGTTTTTTTTTTTTTTTTCACGCGTCTGTCTGTGCGAATACGAACAAGAGATTTTCTCGGTAGTGTCTAGGTACACGCGTCTGCTGTTATTATCGTGCGCTTCCATTCTGTGCGAAGGGGATCGCATAATGGGATACAAGAGGTCGGATAATTAAAGAAGAACAAAGTCAGTATGAAGAGCGAGTATCGAATCACGAGCACTTATGTCTACCGCGGCTAGTAAGAGAGACGTCGCACACGATACGACGTGAATATCACTCCAGACTTCGTGGAGCACGTGTGACGTCTACTCAAACGGGGTTAACGTATAAGTTTTCTTGCCCACGAGCGAACGTAATAATATCGCTTCGGGACGGGAAACAATTAACACTCACGCACCAATAATTAATTAGGTGCTTCTCCGTTTTCTTCGCGGCGGGCAAGAAAACATTTCTTGTTGCGATACGGTAATGCCTCCAATTACACGTATACGTCTTCTCGAAGCCGCGGTTTCCAACGAAATCAAGTTGATATTCAAGTTTCGTCGACACGTGTCACGAACTTAGAAGAGAGCTTGGGAGAGAGCTACAATTCACACAAACTTCTCAAGTCACATATACATATACATGTTTCATATCACGTATATGTCTTTCGCATAACAGAGGAGGGGGGGGGAACCCGAGGATCATAATTATATTTATCACGCCACCAATGTCAAAACGCTGATGTAAGAAGAACTACGCATCTTTGCAGCTCTGGATCGAGAAAACAAATCACCATCCAACGCTATGCTCACGGACAAACCTACGAGCGTCCTTCGACATTGATACGTCGATGTTTCTTCACGCGCAACCGTGTCTATTACCGTAACATAATATATTACACCGCGTCGATGTGCGTGCGCGCGGTTGAATTTTTTTTTTTTTTTTTTTTTAATCAAATTTATGTGCGTATTAAGACAACAACTCGAGCAGAGAAGAGAGAGAGAGAGAGAGACGGATGACTTTCTTACTGAAATTTCCAACAGCGAAACGAATGGCCGGCACGAGCGCGTCTAGTTTGCGAAACCGGTGAAACTCGACGACACGTTCGATCGACAGATGAAACTGTCATCGCGATGCAGTTCGCGGTCAGTACGTGTGCACGTGGGCGCGAAATATCCTCTCACATAAGTTACAACGGACATCCTCATAAATCTACGCGGACTTGCTGATCGATCGACGAATCAATTTCTCACGGTTAATAGTATCGTTGTTGTTGTTGTTGTTGTTGTTGCTTTGCGCTCAACAAGACAAGATTTCAAACTTCTATTTCCAATTGTGAGACAAACATCGCCATCGTTCAATTTCTGTGCCAAATATATGTATCATATATAGACACATATGTATCATTGCTGGGTCGATTAATTTGCTCAGTAATTTTTTTTATTAAATAATACTGTTACTAATATTACTGTTCTCTGAAGGAATAGTTTTAGCGTTACGCGATCACATTCCCATATCCCCGCAGCGTCTTCCGCACTTCAAAGTCTTTATTAGCGTCTGTCGAACGGTTCGATTCCACTCTGAGTGTCAGATTTATTAATCGTGCACAAATAAACGAAGGCGCGATTTTTCTTCAACGACGTACATAACAATGCGAGGTGCTCAAACAAGAAAGAAAGAGAAAGAGAGAGACCGCGTATAGCGGTCTGCGTTACAGACGCTGAGCATCTCGAGTTCCTTAAAGTCGAACGCGCGCGTCTGCTTTACGATGAGGCGTCGGCGGCCGGCGAGGAAATAACACGCACACACACGATTGTTATCCTTGACTAAGGATCTCCACGCGCGTCCATATAGAGAAAGAGACTCGCTGTCAAACACGAACGAGTTTATCTTCCTGGATAGGACGTTTCTTCTCTCTTTTGAGCGCGATACACGCGCTAATTTCGAGTTGTCACGTCAAACGGTGCGCAACCATCTCGGCTTCTTTCGGCGCCTCACAAACCCGTCGTTCACGCAGGCGGTATTGTAAACGTTGACGTGTGAGTAAACGCGGCCGCGCCGAATGACTTACGAGTTGACACTCTCGCGGGACACTCCGACGACGTGTGTGGTGTTAATATATATACAAAATAAATTAACTCTAACAATGTGATTAAGTGTTTTGTTTGTCATTAGGTGAACAATGGAAGACGTATGGCATTACAATATGCGTTACAACAATCGCGCGACGCGTTAAAAAGATGAATCGATTAGGTTGTATAATTAAGATACTTCTCTTCTCTTGCTCGCGCGCGCGCGCAAAAAAAAAAGAAAAAAATACAGATGACGACCCATACGCGAGCGTCATTAGTCAATCTTTTATTTTTCGCTGTATACGTAACGGTTCGCCCACGGGATGACATAACTTCATCATTTTATATACGTTTTTGACCTCTGCATTAATTTGTGTAGACACGGTGTTGCGCTGCTCTCTCAATATATATATATATATATATATATCCAGTGGCTGAGAAGTAATTACGTAGTTATTACAAGCGTAAACGCGCGCGAGCACACGCTTACACTTCACGCCTACAGACAAAAATTACCATCTCGACGAGAGCGGCACAGCTGTACCGATACCGCTTCTCGTTCAAGTCGCAATAATTGCGACTACGGAAATTTAATACGCGCAATGCGCTTTGTATAAGTTTATTCTGATAACGAAATCGCTCGAGTTTTTGCGATGCGATGCTCGACGAGAGATTGCATTTTAATTGATGCGCACGCGCGAACCGTGAGAAACATTTGCTGATATCGCATCGAAATTGAAGTTTCATCGCGGTTACGCGCCAGACGTTGCCTCGTTGCAACGCGCGGTGATATAATACCGTCCTCACGCGAAAACTTTGTTTATCCTTCACGCCGAAGTAGCGCAAAGTAGCCGAGTGTGTGTGTGTGTGTGTGTTCTCCACGCACGTTTTCCATCTCGGCTTTCATAATAAATTTCTATAATACGTCATTATATAGATACAATCTTCTGATAGTTATGCCATCGATACAGCGCAAGAACAAAGCAATGGGACGACTTAGTCAAATGGAAGGAGGCTAATAAAATGATAAGCGCTCGGCACGGGCCATTACCCGAGTCGGAAAAATCGAAGCGCATTATGCGCCAGAGTCCGTGTCCGAAGTCAACGACCTAGTCCGACAATCGGGCTTAATCGGAGGATGAGCGGCGAATTGGATCGCCATTAGATCGCATAATGCAAAGCGCGCGCATTGACCGCGTGGCAAAAGCTCGGAGCGTCCCATCATAACGCGCGTCCGGCTCGTAAACGCGAGCGCGTGGGCGTCCGCTCATTACGACGCGAGACACGTGTAATACACTGACGTCGCGTGACAAACGCTCGACGCGACGATGGTCCTCGAGATCTCGCGAACACCCGAGAACGTACTTACTACGGTGTGGATCCACATAATGCGAACAGTTATTTCGCCTCGGTAAGTTTTGCAACGCGCGTCCGTCGAGTTCTGTTCTCGACACGCCGCGATACCGTATTATCATTTTTCTAATAAATTATTTATATGAGAACGTGGGACTAATGATCCGTTAATCTAGATATTTGTCAATACAGTCATTTATCAAAAGTCATTTGACAGGAATGTTTTCGATCAGAGAATGTTAAGCAAAGGCAATTAAATAAAATAATTAATACATTCCTTAATTTGCATTTAATGATTGATTCTTGTCATTTTGTCTTTGTAGCGATAAAGTGACGATATTAACACTTTGTAAAAAAAATTATCACAACAGCACAACGCACGTATGCAACATTGCTGTAATTGTTTGAAACGGGGTTGTTTGCTTGATCGCGTTCATCTCGAGCTACAGTTCCGACATGATTTACGCGCACAACTTGCATACGTACGAAGAGTTTACACGGAAAGAGAAAGAGATTTGCCGGGTCAGCTCCGGCACGTTTCTCTAGTCGTTTTACTTTTTGTACACGCGGCAAGTTTGCACGTAGGTGGTCGTTACGCGAGAACGTACTGCAATAAAATGTTCCTTAAAAGGAGCCGATAAAGTCGCGGTCACCCGCATCACCGACGGAAAAGAAAAAAAAGTAGCGATATCATCGGGTTACAAAAATTTCGTACGACTGTATATATACATCGCCGTACGGCCGAAAAGAAAACGGGCACTTTATGCACGAATTACCACTATTCCGTTATTCGCATGGGCTTCCCATCTCTGAATAAAGAAGTTGAAATGTACGAGCACATAAAACATATATAATACATAGTATAGTAAACATGTCTTTTCGTCACGCGTGACATACGAAATAATAACTCGTTTCTGTCGGTGCGAATAACGGAAGAGTAATAACTCCATGTATCGAGATCAACAACAGTGTTCTTTTTTTTTTTTTTTGGCACGTACGTAATGAAAATCGATATCCGATATTTAATTCTCGCTCTTCCCGATCATTTTTCCTAACTATTTCCGTTAAGAGCGTCGAACTCTAAAACAACGCGATAACGTTCGATTTATATCCCTAACGCACAGGATACGTACACGCGCAACGTAAACGAGACACCAAGAACCACTTACCGCACGATTATACCGCGCTTAACTGCCGTTGTTCTTGTCAGATAGAAAGCGCAACTTCACTACGGAACTGATTCTAATTAAGGGTTCGTTGCTGCGAGGGGTTGGTCGAGTGGATGTTTCTGAAATTAGCGTGAACGTCATCGACGTGCGCGGCGGCGAACGGACGAACTGGACCTGGCGTCAACGCTTCGGCATTTTCTTTTTTTCGAATTTCGAATGCCAGTTTCGTGATTTTGTGTGATGATGAATGTTTGGAATGACACTGCGCGTCTGTATGCACGTCTGTACTGTTCAGTCACTAATATCGGGAACTTCTGGTTCTACGCGATAAAAAAAAGATAGGAATGTAGCTAATGTTCTCACATTTGTAACACGTCTAACTGCGTCTCGTTAATACGTTTGATAAAAATATACCTAAAGACGTCCAATCCAATGTGGTGTTGCAAACGCATTTAAAGTAATAAAACAAGAATTTATTTTTATTGTCTTATCATTTACTTATTATTGACTTACATTTATAATATAACTGTCATTAACATTTTTGACAGAAATTTCTACAAAGTAATGTGAAAACAATTTTAAATTACCCAGCCTTTTCACATTACGAGTATATTATTATATTTTAACAATTAACACTCTCTATTGCTCTATCACATGAGACGAAAAATCCAGTAAAATTTTTCCTGTTCGTTTGAAAAAAAAAAAAAAAAAAATGTTTACCATGCACAACGAACTTTTCGTTTCAACAGCAATCGGAAAAGAGATCAAAAGAATGTGCAAAAACCACGCAGTCGGCACACGGTGCAGCAGCGAGCTAATTAAAGCGCACAAACAGAGCGTGCCCGCCCAATTACCGTTCTCGAAGAGCACATACATCTATACGACGGCCGGTTTGTCCAACGTATTAAAAGCGCTCTGTCGCGCGAGTTGAGTTTCATCCGTTTCGCCCTACAAAGTCAATTAAAGAATGCTGGCAGATTTTCCTTATGCAGATTTCGCATGACGAAATTTCCGACGCGTGTCCACAGCTGATACGCGTCTTTGAAATGACAAAGATGAGGGAAACCGATCGATAAGAGAGCACGCGTTCGTGTGTGTATAAGACTGACTTTCCCTGACTTGAATCGTAATTACGTTAGCGTATCCTCACGCACATGGCACTTAACGGATGATGAATGTGTCATCGCTCGACGATCGCGGCGTAGAACGGAGATTTCACGTTTCTGAAGTAAGATTAACGACGCGTCTCTTATTCTCTCTATCGTTTCTTTATTTGCGCGCGTCTCTTTCCAAAGTGACGATCTCGTTTAAGGCTACGCTCGTACGTACAACACGTGTGAAATGAATTCGTCGATTTTCATTTAAGATGGATATCAAAAAGCTTCAGGCACATCCGGTGCGTAATGATATCTTGTTCGATTAAAAAAAACGACGATACGCGATCGCGCATCGTTTTGTGAAATTTTTCAACGACAACTCGTCAACGTATGTTTATCCTGCAATTTACTTATTTGCTCGGTTACAATGTACACACCGGAGCAAATTGAATGTCATCGAGCGTGGCGTGCGAGCAGCGACAAGATATTTTTACGCTCCGATTATTGCGCTAACAAAGTGCGCTTGTATCGCGCTTTTGCGCGAATCTCTGCAAGACGGAAGGTTAAAACTCTCGGAAGCGGTGCGTATTTTTAGGAAACACACGGAGGTCGCGGTCGCGGCGCGCTCGCGGTCCTTTCGAACGACGTTTTCCAAGAGCGGAGATTGAAAGAAACGAGATTCGCCTCTTCCCGTTCTCTCCCGAGGCGCGGTAATGCGCCGTTAGCGGTAATAGGATTGAGGTAATAAGCGATCGTTTTGGAGCGTGACCATCGCGCGTAGGAGTGTTTGTACATACGTACAACAACGTCGCAATGCATTACACGTTCCAGGCAAATGAAATCGCGCGTCACAAGCGCGATCGACGGGGAGCGCGAGATGCGGCGCCGGGAAACGCGAAATTCAACGTGTTCCGCCGTCGGCGCGAAAGTACGGATTATCATAAGTCGTCGACGATAAAGCGGGAAGTCATCGGCGCTGTAGATTTCCGGCGAGAGAAAGCAGACGGAGAAGACGGCCGGGGCGCGTTCTTGTTTTCGTGTGCGTCGAGTTCTCCTCGCGCGGCTACGATGTAACAACATAACGTCGATGTGATTGCGACGAGCGACAATTTTCTTCTCAAAATTTCGTTTGCACTCTTATCGCTTCGATACCTTGACCTGGGGTTTTCAATTTCGCAATTTTTCGGTAGATATTCCGCTAACGTCATTTGTTATGATATAATTCCGGGCGTATAAATCGCTCGATGACTAATGCGTCAATAAATTCGCAATATCGCAATATCAAGTAAAGAGTTTACATTCGGTCTATCTCGAAAGGAAGATATCTCAGTACTTACGCGCTCTGTTGAGGTGTCGTAAACGCGTGCGGGCTCTGCGAAGCCGTAAAAGCCGTAATCTGAAGAAGCACCGCGCGGTGTTGCGGGAATATAACTCGCCGCTAGTAAGCGGCATTCCCGACGCGTGCGATGAAAATCCAAGCGTCGCGGAAAAACGGACTCGTTAACACTTTTATCAGAAGAACAGACAGGTTTATTTTTTGTTATTTAGAGATAAATTGCACCGCGCGATCTCCATAGCGGTATATAATTGCGATTCATTAAGCGCTACGTGCGCGATATACGTACGAAGTTGATGAAACAGTCGCTGATGAACGCGTTAAGATGTCAGGAAGCGATTCTAAAGTTCGCGCGAATAAACGCGCGCGTCTGGCACTGTCATTCGCGTCTTTGGTATTATCGCCGTCGTTGATATCATCAAAAAGTCTTGCACTCCGCAATATTATTAACAGCTGCGGAAGATAATGACCGTGCTTAATGCGTTTTAACGGACTCGCGGCGAAACGAGTCGCGGTCGGCAAATAAAGAAAACGCGACTTGAACTTCTCGTTTTCTTTAGCTCGCAAACGCGATAAAGTATTCCTCTCTTCTCACCTAGCTGTTTTCCAAGAGTCAAGCGTGTAATGAAAATTCAGTTTTACAAATGTCGAGATTAATTTAATCTAAATGTCGAGATTAATCGAACTTTCAAAGTTTTTAGGCATTTAACTTTGAGTAGGTCAAGATTATAAAAGTATTTGTTCGCAGAGCTAGTTTTTGGATAAATATTATCAGAAACGAGCCTTGCGAACAAGTTTAATAAAGCGACGAGAAGAACAAAAAAGAATCGCAACATATGTATCAAGTAACATAACAAATATACATCTTGCCCGAAGGGGATAATGAGCTTCATAAAGGCAGGGCCGTTGCCCGACGCCTTAGAAATTCTTTAATGACTTCATGTCGCAGTGCGCGCACACCAAGATCTGTCATTTAAGCTTCGTTCTGCGACAGAGCCCGCCAGTCGTTCGTCAAAGTGTCGTGGGAAGGAGAGAGAGAAAGAGAGAAAGAGAGAAAGAGAGTCGTATAAAAGAGAACAGTAGAATAGGACAGTAGAATAGGACAATTAAAAAGGGTACTCTTTGGGGAAATTCTTGCGAACGATCGCAAGAACTAATTAATGAGAATTTTAAGAAGTTTTATAGTATTCAGAAATCCTGCATTTTTTATGATAATCAATTCTATGATGAAAGTTTTAATATCGAAGTCACATATGTGCGAAATGATTTATTATTGCAAGGTAAAAAAAAAAGATTTAACAAATTAAAAATAAACACTCTTGTTCATCGATCAAGTGTCTTTCTTTTTATAGAAATTTAACTCATGGTAATTAATATTAATGAAATATTTGATAATGAAAATTAAGATGTGCAAACAATTATGACTCATTATATATCCTGAAGCGAAACATCGGGACACAGAATTTTATTCGTACGTAGTTGAGAGAAAGCGTATTTGACGACATTGTGAGCGTTTTTCAACGTTTCAAATAGTCATAATACACATGTCACAGAACGTTTATTTCCACTTCTATTATTGGAGTGATAAACTGACTGCGAAGAATAATGAACGTACGTATAAACCCGAAGTAATTAGCTCTCTAAAGAAGCATACGTGTTAGCGTGAAATAATATACGCGGACTTGTTAAGCGTTAATAAAGCATAACACGCCTCGCTTTCTTAAACAGTGTTGATAAAAACACGAACGAATAGATTACAGTTATCGCTTATTTTGTAACTATATTTTTAAGAGGTAAAAATAGTGTGATAAAAGAACGAAGATTATGCGGTACACGTTATAAATGTGTTAAAAACGTATTGGACAAACATCATCTGATGAAATGTATATACGTTGCATATCAATTCACAAAGTTATACTTTTATCAATATAATTCTTCTGATGACTCACGTTGCAAATAACTTCATATCGTCGCCGCAATATACAGACAGATTAATTAATTATAGTATAATCCTATATATATTTATTATAATTAATTATAATACAATTTATATTTTTATATTATAATTAATTACAAAATATATAAGCGATAATAAATTAACTAATATATACACGCATATTATTTATAAGAGATAAACTCAATTATAGCACAATTCAGACTTGAAAAAACTTCAGAATATATAAGTACATCTATTTCTTAATAACGTAGTATAATAAATTTGAAGGATTTTGTGTAGAGAAGTTCAAAGTGTGTGTGTGTAAGAAAATAACAAGATTAGAGAAAAAAAGTGCACCTGTATCAACAAACAACAATGTTTTCATTCATGATTCTGTACAGTCTATATATTCTCCGTTTCTCTTCTCTTCGGTATTTATATTTCTTCAAATACAACCGACACAACCGTATCATTCCAACAATTTACATTAAGATACGTGAACGTTGAAAATATCGTTGAATATATTGTAAGATTTAAATACCTCAATTCTCCGAAATCAAAAGCCTACGGAGCTAAAATCGCACTTTTGTCCATAGAATCAGGACTCTGATAAAAAATCTCCCGCAGCCTCGCAACGTGTTTTCTCGTTATGCGACACAATTTATTCGAGACGTTATTTTTTTTTTTTTTCGAAAACGTTATCGTTATCCTAACGACTTTTGCTTATCATGTGTGTAAATTTAGCGCCTGAATGTCAATATAACGACTGTCAACGTCGTAAACAAAACGCTATCAGCGAATATCGCGGCCGTGAAATTGCGCTTACTTGATGAACATATCTCGTCGTCGTCGTCGTCGTCGTCGTCGTCTTTCTCTGTCTGCGTGGATTTCTTTTCGCCGCGCAATTACCGATTCGAAATTTCGATTTCTCTCACTCGACAATCGGACACAACGATCGACAACGAACCGTACACACCGATCATCCGATCACGACTGCAGCCCTTCGATGCCGGCGTTTTCAAGACAGCCAGACACGGAGAAGGGAGATATCATCGGCGGAATCTCTGGCCCCCCTACCACGTCGGCAAACGGAGCCGCTCTGACAGTCGCTATTGTACGCACGACGCTCGTATGGAAACGAGAAACGAGATAGGGTTGTTTTAACCCTTAAATGGAAAGATCACAATCTCTGAATAATAATAAATACATCTCTAATTCTCTAAAAGAAAATCTTTCTTTACTTGAAATTTATAATTTATCAATCTCTACTGTTCGATTTTAAAATTGTATGACAAAAAAAATATTTTTGCGATGAGATATGATAAAAATTAAATTAACTCGTAGCGGCGCTTGCAATTTAATATTCGATGTCGCTACGATCACCAGATCCTTCCTCATAAGTAGCACTTACGCAAGATGATATATATAAATGCATATAAAGTAACATATGTGACGAGCAATATAAAGTATAATATTTTATATAACACAAAATCGAATTGCGGATGTTCGCATCCACTTCGCACAAACCCTATAAAACCTCGGAAAAGATGTAAAATACTCGATTACTCACGCTACAACGAATTCCTCTTGAGGGGTGAGATGGCCCAGACTAACGACGCGTCGACAGTATCAGTCAGCATCGCGAATCCTCCGGGATTGCCCAATTTTCCCTCGTCGACTCGATCTCTCTCTCCCAATCTCTCACTCGTCGTCGCTGCTATCCTAAGCCGGCCACCCACCCCTTGATCGACAGGACACCACGTGCGTGTCGCGCGTCACTAGCTCGCGACATCCAACGCGGCCCGACAAATCGCATATACCGTTGAACGCTCGGTGTGCGCTTCGTGCGAAGCGCATCGAAGCACTGCGTGCGCACACACACAGAGAGCGCAGACGCACCCGGTGCGCGTGCACATTCCCTCTCTCGCCCCTCTTTCCTCCCGCGAGTTTCCGGCGCGCAACGGTGACCCCCACCGTGCCCATTCATCCCCATGCATTCACGGCGTGGATCGACGCCCCGCGGATCGTCCCAACACTCGCGAGGAGAGAGCCCCTCCCCGTTCGGCGCTCGAACCCCCTTAATCAATACTCGACGTCCTCCGCGCGCGCCGCGCGACCTCGAATATTCTCCTCCCGATCCTCCTCTCTGGACCGCGACTTTTGGCAAACAGAATTGCGGTTGAATAAAACAGCATGTATGCGCATAATAGGGAACTGTCGATGCAGCGCGAAAGACGATGCATGTGTGCGGTACGTAGCGTGGGTGAAAACTGAATAAAAGACAACTTCAGTAGCACTAGGGGACTCTTTTATGTAACAAGAGCGCGTCGCGAAAAAGCAACGCACGATATCGGCTTTCTATTTTCAAATCGGTCGATTGAACAAAATTATGCAAGAGAAGAGCCAATTGTAAAAAAAAAATGCAATTTCTTTCTTATTGTGAAAAAAAATATTTCTAAACAAAAAAAAATTACTGCAAATGTATAAAGAGAGAGAATAAAGGAACAAATTCCACGGTAGAAGTTAAAGACAATGGTAGATGTGAAAGACAATTTCATTTCCACGCATACAATGTTGGAAAAAATACACTTTATATCTACCTTTGCGCTGAAAAGTGGTTCTTTCGGCTAAAAGGAAATTGTTGGGATTACGTATCTCTGTATGTGTGTGTGAATCGAACCCTTTTCTATTACGAGAGAGTAGTACTGCGCCGGCGAAAGAAAAATGTTTGCGCAGGGAGCGTCGATTTCTCAAACGGTAGATGACGGCGCAACCTCAATTAAATGCCGGCACATTACGTGTCAAGCAAAATCAACAACTGTATCGATTCCCCAAGGAACACACGACTAGTCGCGTTATCTTGTCTCAGAAACGTTAATTAATTTAAAGTTTTGACGAATGTAGCAAAATAATTAAGAAAATGTAATTCAATTACGAAATTGCATATGCCGAGAAAGGAAGAAAGAAAAGAAGGAAGGAAGGAAGATGATACTCATCAGATATTTTTCTGACAGTTCTCTCATCTTGCAGCTCTAAGTAGCAAGCTGCGAGCGCGCAATATGAAAAAAAAACTCGTTGAAATATTCGGAACCGCGATACGCGATAATACCGATGCAAGTATTGCGTCAGGACAATTTCGACGGCGAAACGTTTCCCACGATTGACCGGAGTATAATCTAAAATCGATAGTCACCACAGGCTAATGCCTGCTGATTGCGTGCTAGCTCCATTACCGACACTACCACTTCGTTTTATATCGAATCCTATTCCGATGTCTATGAACATATACCCCGAGAGTTGTAAAACGTGCCCACAGTGCGCCGCGCCCACACGTGCTCGTTTATGAGCGCTAAAGAAAGCTGCTGCACACAGAAACGTCAATGGACGAAAGATCACGCGGGTGAAGGGTCTCTAAGATTAAATATCTTATTAGACGTAGCTTGTCTTTTGCACGTATGCCAATAGAGTGGTAGAGATTCTTGCACAATACACGCAATTATATATATGAACATTGTAAGAAATTACATCGCGATTGTTTCGAGTCTTTCAATCAACCAGACAATTGTCACAATAAAGATAATCATATGCCGTGGAGAAAAAGTTGTTTGAAAAATAATTTTATGAAATACGTATTGTGCGATTTCGGACACGCGATTTGAATATGTATCTTTCTCACGTCAAAATTATTTAATATGACACAGAGATAGAAAAAGAGAGAAATTGTAAATAATACAAAATATATATATGTATATTAAATATATTTAGGCCCGCGTATATATATATATATATATATATATATTCAGTGAAATTGAATTTTATTATTATTTATTTACTTATATTATTTCACTATTATTTTATTAAGTTTTATGCAAGAAAATATTGAAGCTTATATTTTATAAATAATACCTTGCCTATATAGGTTAAAATGAGAAACGAAACGCTCCCCCGGCGTTTCCCGTTTCCTCCCTAAACCTTTCCTCTTTTTGTTCGAAAGATGACTTTGCTTATCATAAATGCAATATTAAACTCTTACGGTGACGCAAAAACATTGCTCTCTTCTTTTTTTCTGCAAATATGACGTGATAACTTGGAAAGCAATTGCTGCAGATTCGCCCGTTTTATAGATTTTTCCGTTTACACACACACACACGTACACACAAAGATGAGTTTCCACTTTTCAATTGTCTCATACGCGGTCGTTAGAGCGTCGTTCGTGAAACTGAAAGTAGATCACAGTTATAATACTCGCACATACATTTTTTCTCCGCTCTACGAGATTATATCTATATATGCTACATATGCTATACATTACGCATTTTAATATCTTTTAGACTAACGTCTAAGTAAATTATAAAATTGCTGAAACGAACTTGGAATATAAAAAAAATGCAACTGTCTCCGCGAAAAGACTACACAACGAAAAAAGGTACACTGAGATACAAATACATGAACATTAAATACGGAATGTACAGTTACTACATTCTGTGCAACATAAACGCCTTTTTCCGCTGAAACAAAACGTTTCCTCTGTAATCACACGTAATAGCATACATGTGTATATGAAACATACCTATGTATTTTCTCTCTCTCTTTTTTTTCTCTCTCTCTTTCTCTCGATATTCACAATTGAACTATAAAAAAAATACGAAATAGCTTGATATAGAGATTTTGTTCTGACAACATGCAACATTTACTTGTGAATTTGTAGACATAAAAAACATATTATTAGTACATTTCATTTCGAACGAATATTGTGTGTTTCTTTTCTGGGGTTTTAAGAAATGCAAATTTATGTAATAAAATTCCTCATCGAAGATGAATAAGGAACTGGTACCAGGAGCTGCCGGTTAGCGTGCCTGAGAGATTCGGTCCTAAGCTCCGCCATGCACAGATTATTACAGCTTTTATTGATTCCACCTATTTTTGACATCTTGTACCTAAAAGCTCGATGGATTAATCAAAATATTTCAATCTGTGCGCGATAGTTGCTTGTCATCAGAAATATCTCTCATAATTGTTTATATATGATTAGTGGAGAGATATGTTTATGTGCAAGTTATCTTTAAAGTTACTAGCACAACACAGGCGCGCTACGCGCACGCTATTATCATTTTTATTTTAACGTGTTGTGTCAGTGAACACAACCTGTCACCGCGATGACAGCTAGTATATACGTTTCACAAACCATATAAAAGATCAGTGACCTTTAACGAAAGGTCGACGACCTTTAACAAAAGGTCAATGAACCTTTTCACGTGTCTTTAAAAACGTGACTAAAGTAAGATCACGTGACACGGAAGAGAGAAGAAACAATACGTGACTAAAGTTATGTGACTTTACTTTAGTCGCGTGTCTTTAAAAAAGAATTTTGCTCAGATGTTAAAAAATACGTGGAACAAATTGATGAACAAACCTACAATAACTTTTCGTACTGTCTGTACGTACTTGCGTGAAGTTGCAACGATAATGACTTGACTGAACAACACTTAGCCGGATTTACAATGGTCGCAAGCTTCAATCACAGACAAATCACAGAAGAATAATCAATTGTGATTGGTCAATTTCTTACGACTTAGGCTGGATCCTCATGCAGACACCGGCGCTTTAACACCAATCAACGCTCAGTGTCAAAGCGCCAGTGTCTGCATGAGGATCCAGCCTTACAGCTTACGACTGTACTGTAGAACAAACCCTAAATGCACCCAACCAAACCAAGAACAGATAACAAAGCAAGTTTGGCGGGAAATCAGGATTTTTATTCATATCTTTAGCTTATACGTTTAGGTTAGAATTCATTGAAAGATCACATAATTGTATATATAGGAAGAGTATTTGAACATAAGGTTATATAAAAAAAATATATATATATATTTATGAGAGTGGATTAGTTGCAATTGATATCTTGAATTGTGTGTCTAGTGAAGTGTAATAGAGATTTAATTAATAATGGCGGAAAATTTGTGCAAACGGTATATAATGAGTTTTTTATTGTATAGAAAAATGTTTTTGTGTAATACTGAGATATGTGCAAGCTCTTGATAAATTGGTAATCATAATTTAATAACTGACAAACAGAAACGTTACTTCTAAAAGAACATCGTACATCGATTGGGACGAGTATTTCATGGCAATAGCATTCCTTTCGGCGAAACGAAGTAAGGATCCCGTTACCCAAGTCGGTGCGTGTATTGTCAATGATGATAAGAGAATCGTCGGTATCGGTTACAATGGCATGCCCATGGGATGCGACGATGATGAATTTCCATGGAACAGTGGTCCTCGTACTAGTTTAGACACAAAATATCTTTACGGTAAAATAAACAAATGCAATTCTTTCACAACGTACAAATATAAGAGTGAGAGATGCGTAAAGAGAGCGTTATTTTAATAATTTGCAGTATGCCACGCTGAACTTAATGCTGTTCTAAACAAAAATGCAAGTGATGTAAAAAATTGCACAATATATGTTGCTTTGTTCCCCTGCAACGATTGTGCAAAAGTAATAATACAGTCTAAGATAAAGAGAGTAATATATATGTCAGATAAAAACGCTAATAAGATTCAAACAATAGCAGCAAGGAGAATGTTTGATGCTGCTGGTATTGAGTATAGGTATTGTCATTTAGAAGTGTATTAAATGTTTAGCGTATTTAAAATTACAAGAGTTTAGAATAATTCCTATCTGTGTTTCAGGCAATATATTCCAAAGAATAAAAAAATAGAAATTGATTTCAGTAATGTTAACTGGACAGTAATGAACCAGTTGCCATGTACACCAACAAAACAGGAAGACTCAGAACATTAAAATCATCTCTTAATTGTTTGTGTAGAATGTAGACACATTACATCTGAAGTTGTTACTTATATAAAAAAACTGTGCCTTTTATACTTTAGATATTTTTTTATACATTTCATGTGTAAATACATGTGTGTTTGTGTAAATAAAACAAACAAAATATATTTTACTTATGATTTTTTGTTCTTGTATTATTGTTTATTCATTACGTATACATGCTTTATCTTATTCTTCTGATAATGTAAAGTGATTCATTCCTTTCTATTACTTTTAATCTAAAAAAAATTTATCTATATAAAACTTTCTATGCTTTTATCTGTATAGTTTAGCTTGGTGCGACATTGACTCAGCTGATTGGATGAAGCTGTGTATATCTTACTTTTGATAGTCATTGATACATGAATATATAGATGTGATAAATAGGTCTGTAGCACACTGCACACAGTCTTACTACACTAGTGTCATGGTTTTAAAGATATTTGTGACATAGGGTATTCCCCTGTCTCCATTGTATTAAGTAGCAGCATAAGCATTTTGAGTGTAAGTCTCATGATGAAGACAATTAAAGTCTAAAAAATTCTCTTTGACATAAAATTTTTAAAATATCACACTAAACACAGTACATACTGTTTGTGTTACTTTTTAATTTAATTTAACTTGATCTACAATGTCAACAGCAGTTTCTAAGAGGTAAGTAAAATTTTTGTGATAATATTTAAAATATATGTTTATAAAAAAGATACGTGTTTGTGTGATAATATTAACAATTTTTTGTTCAGAAGTAGATTGCCACGTATTTCTTGGCAAGAGTATTTTATGGGAATCGCTTTTCTATCTGGAAAACGATGTAAAGACCAACATTACATGGTTGGCGCATGTATTGTTAATAATAAGAATATAATTATTGGAACTGGATATAATAAGTTGCCTAAAGGATCTACGAAGTCCGAGAAAGGAAAAAGTATAAAAAGAGATATTATATATCTGTGTTGATGTGTGTGTAACATTTTATGATATATATGAGCATATATGCATACATATGTATAATCATATAAAATATATTACTTCATATATGTAGAAAATATTCATATATATAGACATTGTTAATGACATTTGGTATCATTTATAATAATAATAATAATAATAAAATTAATAATTGTTTTCTTATTTGATTATAGCATCTCATGCGGAACATATTGCTATTCGAAACACAAACTCACGCAGTACTGAAGGTTGTACCATGTATGTTACTTTATTCCCTTGTAATAGGTGTGCGGTAGCTATAATACAGGCTGGTATAAAAAAAGTAATATATCTATGTGATAATTATGTAGACAGGGTAATAGCTGCCAAACATATGTTTACTACCAGTGGCGTTACTTACATGTACGTATTATCCCACACAGGACAAAATCTTCACATTAGACGTCTATACGATTAAATATCACATAGAACTGTTGATGTCTAATGGACATCTAATAGAGGTTTTGTTCTATATGGGATTATTTATAAATGCTTGTACTTAAAATAACGTTGTAATTAATTTTTTAATTTTATTATTTGTTTTTTTTTTAATTTTATTATTTTATTATCTTATTGTTTGTTTATAAATATAATATAAATTTCTTAATTTCTAAATTTTGTATAATCACAAGAACATTTGTGTAATGCACATAATAAACTTCATTTCTGATGTGTCTCAGGCCATATGAAAGTATAATGTATAGAGTGCCTCTTCATCGATATGGATATTTGCAAATTGATGTAGCAGAATATTGTATGGGAATAGCATATCTGTCTGCAAGACGGAGTAAAGATGTAGTATGCAATATTGGTGCATGCATTGTTAATAAAGATAATGTTATTGTTGGCATTGGATATAATGGATTGCCTAGAGGAATGGATGACATACCAAAAATATTTTTATACAATCAATATAATCAATATAATCAATCCAAGGATGGATATTTTAAAGGTATATCACATATGTACATATAAATATGATTGACAATAATACTTTGTTTGTAACATATGGCAATATTTTAATGAAATATATTAGAATAACATTGTTAATAAGTTATTAATTGGTTGTAGAATGTCACGCAGAGCTTAATGCAATTTTAAACAAAAATGTAGATGCAGACAATCTTCAAGATTGTACAATGTACGTCACTTCTTATCCTTGCACTGAATGTGCAAAAAAAATTATAGACTATAATATAACAAAACTGGTATACATGTCAAATAAACAAAACAACGTTGATATGACAGTTGCAAAAGAATTATTGGAAGCAGCTGGTGTATCTGTCAGGTATTATTATATTTAAACTATTATTATCAATTTATTTCTGTAAGAAAAATTTATGAATGTGTTTATTTTTTAGCGAATACAATCCACCAAAAGAAAGAATAGAAATTTATGAAACTTAATCTGCAGTGAAATACAGAGTGAATACATCTAGAGATCATTTCAATGAAAGAACAATAAGTTGATAAAATGACAAGTTCAAGCCTCCTCGCATAACAAACACTTATTTTTAAAAACATGTATAATTGTGTTAATTATTATAACTAAAAATAATGATTTTAATAAAAATTAAAACTAGTTTTTAAGTTTACTTATTATTTTTACCAGTTAAATTGATATTTGATTTTGTCTAAATAATGTAGCATAATATACGAAAAATATTACAAATATACTTAGAACAAATGTTATTGTCTCCAACAAATTTAATTGATTATATGATTATTTCGTTATTATTTGATTAATCGCTTTAGTTAAGTTGAATTGAATCAGAGGTGACCACATATATAAATATTTATAAATGATTAATATTGACGGTCACATCGATTAACTTAACTAACTTTTGGTGAGACTGGGCCCCGAGATTTAAATACAAGCTTTTACGATATCAACAAATAAAACGCGTGAGTTACGTGCTAGCATATAACATCTTGTGCGTTTTTAACTTCCTGCGCCTAACAAAAATTAAGAGAAGAGTAGAATCTAACTTTAGCGATTGGCTAACGCGTGACTAACATTTCTAGATAATTCTACCCGATAGATAATCAGTAGTTTTTTAATCTTTCCGTGCAATATATTCGTGTTGCATTATTGAAGTACCCAGCTTTATTGAAGTTTACTCTTACTAAACTTACTAAACGCTAATTTCTACTGAACAGTTATATAATAATAGTTATATAATAGCAGTTATATAATAATAATATAGGACATTATTTTTTTTAAACAATTTTAATATTTTGTATAATATAATAAAATTCTTTTACTGTGTCATATATACTAGGTTCAAATCGAGAAGAGAAATCGGACAAAGCAAATATTCCGCCAATCCTGTACGCAACGCTATCTCTACTTTGCACGCTTTTCTTTCTCAGTAGGATTCTCTTTTTGCTTTGAATCCAGTATACACATATGTGAATCATTATCGCTAATGACATCATATTCTGAAAAGATAGCTCTGATAGATATCAAAGAGTAACAGTATAAAGGAACAAAGCCTTTAGATACTAAAAAGATGAATATATTACGGAAGTAAAGTTATTGTATTATATGTTCACTATCTACATAAAAGATAATAATTTATATATGTACGCATGATTTAAGAAATATAAAAATTTAATTGTTCTTCGCAGACTTTTATAAAACTATATCTTATCAAAGCTCGTGTGCGCTTTAGAATACAATGGATTTACATTTATTAGTAAGTGTATAAAAAGATATATTTTTCATAGTTAATAAATAATATATATTTCGGGGATTTCCCAGTATGGGGAACTGATATAAAGTACGTGAATCAACAGTAATTTACAACACTTAGAGACACACCACGAGACACGTCTGCAAAATTCGATAGCGAAGTAAGTAAAATATTATCATTACACGCAGAAATTGTTTTGATCATATAATTTTATCATTTAAGAATAACAAATTTTATATTAACTGTTTTGCTGCGGACGTTATATTTAAGCTGACGCTACTGTGTGTTTATTGGTCAGTTTGCTATTCGTAATTCGTATATTCGTATATTAGTATATAATTCTAATAATATGTAGAGAAAAACTATTTGTCGAAGATACAAGAATCGACAAAGTCTGTTTGCAGCGAAAGAATCGATACATATCAATATATGTATATATTTCGAAGAATATTGATACTGATAAAAAATATATTATTTACAGAATATATATATATAATATATTACGTCTTGATTACATTTTCAAGAATATTTAATTGTGACAATGACAGAATTATACAATGGGTGAGAAAAGTTTTTAGTTGGATGTATTAAAAAATAGGTTGCTTTATAAAAAACTTATATTGAATATTGTTACTTTGTTTTGAAAAAGAACTCGCATTGATTGGTATGACTATTTTATGGGAATTGCGATTCTTTCTGAACAACGAACCGAAGAACATTGCTACCCTGTAGGTGCCTGTATTGTGAATGATAATAAAATAATTGTCGGAACAGGATACAATGGATTAACTAATGGATGTAAGAATAAAAAAGACAGATCTCTTTATGGTATGACAGAATATATAAAAAATTATAATACATAGATATATATAATAAATATAATATAGTGCTTACAGATATCTTACTATTACAAATAATGTATATGTATGTATTAATAATTTTTTAAATTGAATTATATAGTATTTCATGCAGAACTTGTTGCTCTACGAAATAAAAATTCAAGAGATGTTAAAGACTGTACAATGTATGTTACACTGTTCCCTTGCAATCACTGTGCAAATATTATAATACAATCTGGTATAAAAACAGTGATATATTGTAATAGGGAATTTAATGATACGAAAAGAGTGAAAGCCGCAAAGAAAATGTTTGATGCCGCTGGCGTAGTTTATCAGTATCTATATATTTATTACTACATATCTATATCACTATATTAAAAATAAGATGATTCTACATATAAAAAAATTTTGGTTATTTTTCAGGAGTTATAACTCAATTTATAACAAGCGGATTCCTAAAGACAAATATACGCGTATAAACTACGACGAATATTTCATGGGAATAGCATATATATCTTCAAAACGAAGTAAAAGTGTAGTTAAAAAAATAGGGGCATGCCTTGTTAATAAGAATAAAGTTATCGTCGGAATTGGTTATAATGGATTAACCAGAGGATTAGATACCATACCAACAAATTGTGTAAATGAAGAAGTTCCTGCTTCCTACTTTGAAGGTACAAACAATAAAATTTCTAAAAAAGGCTCTCTTTTCATTTTATACTTGTTAATTTTTAAATACATTTCTAAATAAAATAAAAAATAATGAATTATTATGAAAACACTTATATATCTTTTACTATAGTGTGTCATGCAGAAATTAATGCGATTTTAAACAATTTATGCGATGTTGAGAAAGACTGCACGATGTATGTTACTTCTTTTCCTTGTAATGAATGTGCAAAAGTAATACTACAGTTTAAAATAACAACAGTAATATATATGCATGAAGATGCTAATGACAAAACAGAAATCGCAAAGAACATGTTTGATGCTGTTGGTATAAAATACAGGTATTTAGAAAGAACTGTTAATTTAAAAATAATTATTAATTTAGTAATATAACTGCAAAGAAATGTAATAATTTTTTTCAGACAATGTGATGTAAATATTGCAAGAATAGAAATATTTAAGTAGAACAGAAATAATGAAAAAAATAATGAAAGAAAATTACAAGAATAGAAAAGAAAAGCGCGGAAAAAGTAAACAAGTTAAAAAAAAGACTAAAAATATATAAGAAACTATAAATATGATTTTCCTCTGTTTTAATAAAACTATATTTTTATACTTTGTTAACAACTTGACTTGTATGTTGAATATTGGATTGTATTGGTGTTTTACTTATTATTTAAGAATTAAAACTTTCAATACTTATGTATTTGTACTTACGTATAATTTATATGTATATATCTACATACAATAATGAAATACACATTATTAATTATATAACGTATGCTTTTTTGTATAAGAACAATTCACTAAATTCTATAAACCTGTAGCTATATGTACCCGTATATTATTAACACGTTCGAGGCCGGCACTTTTAAAACGAGACCGCTATCCGAAGTCCACGTACAATTTTCAAACGTCTATATCTCACTTTCAGTCTACAAATTATCACTTTACGACATTATCTTTGTATCTTCTTATACTTTTATACTTTATCTTTATGTTTTTATATGATAGTCATTGATGCATGGATATATAGATGCATATATATACAGACACGATAAGTGCATCTGTGCACACTGAGTATAGTTTCAATCAATCATTCTGAGCATTTAGTAAGAGTCGTATGATAATGATGTCCAGAGAACTCTTTATTTTAATTGGAAAAGTTCATGGAATTATGGATGATCATTATATATATAGTCTGTAAAGGACAACCTAAAGAAAGAAATGAAATGAATATTTGATCATATCTCGAAAATTACGAAAACCTTGAGTCGTGAATAAATGGTTGGCAAGCCTTTCAGGGATTCCCCAACGTTGACTTATAAAGGCGTGGTAATAAAAACATGTATACTTACAAAGCAGTTGTGGAAAGAGCTCTTAGTGCGATAGATACAAGTGTGCTTAGAAACTGTCATTTATTCACATTTATACAAACTGTTTTGACTACATGATTTTATAGTTTACAGCTGATGTGAATGTTTTATATCATTAATCGTTACTTTCTTTGTTATAAACGTTTATCTTGTCACTACATATCAACGATGTTATAAAACTTACATATTTAGCGATTTATTTTTAGTCAAAAACAATTACACTCTACAAATATAACATTAGAAATTCATAATCCAGAATGGAGTTACAGCCAAAAACAAGTTTCGAAATGTAAGTAAAATTTTATATATAATTTAATATAATATTACACAATGTTTGTTTATAATAAAGATAAATTATGCTCGGTAACTGTAATGTTGCTTTTTAGAGAAAACTCGCCATGCATTACTTCAGATGAATACTTTATGGGAATAGCAATTCTTCTTGAGAAACTATCCGAAAGAAATTGTTATCCTGTGGGTGCGTGTATAGTTAATAGTAATCAAAGGATTGTCGGAACTGGATATAACACTATACACAAAGGATGGAATAATGACGAAGACATGAGATCTCTTTTTTGTAATAACAAAATATATAACACAATGCTCTATGTTATGTAGAAATTGTATGTATTAATAATGTTCTTTTAACTAAATTATAGTGTGCCATGCAGAAGCGGCAGCTATTTTAAATAAAACTTCAACGGATGTCAAAGGATGTACAATGTATGTTACAAAGTTTCCTTGTAATGACTGTGCAAAAAGAATAATATCATCCGACATAAAAAAAATAATATATTGTGATATGAAGCGCAACTACATGTATACTACAAAAAGAATACAAGCCGCAAAAAAAATATTTGCTGCTAATGGCGTAACTTACGAGTGAGTATTATTTTAATTACTACTTTTAATTGTACCAACGTCCTATATAAAATAGCTCTTGATTTTTTCCAGGGAATGTACAACAATTTATAACAAGCTTGTTCCTAAAGTTTATTATAGATTTTCACGATTGACAAACGAGGAATGTTTTATGGGAATAGCGCTTCTTATTTCAAAACAATGTGAAAATGTGGAAAGAATTGGTGCATGCATTATTAATAAGAATAACGTTATTGTCGGCGTTGAATATAACAGCCTCTCTAGAAAAATGAATCAAATAGAAAACTCTCTACAACAAAACATTCCTGCTTCATACTTCAATGGTATAATTCATGATTACCGATAACGATATAACAATTTGTACGAGTACAATGCAAGTTAATTTTTAGTACAATATTGCTTAATATGTATGTATATATATAAACAAAATGTTTTTTTACTTAACGTATTATTATAAATATATGTATAAGGCCTTACGAGCTATTCTCAAGATGTTTTGAGTAGAAACTTGTACGTGTATATATATACATACACATGTAACAAATTCAACTTGTAAATTTTTACAAGTGAGTTTTTTTTGAGTTTTTTTAGGCCTCCTAACAGGGAAGGCGATGGCACGGAAAGCCGGAGATTCCAGGTTCGACTCCTGGCCGAGGAGTTTTTTTTCGCAAAATTTTAAAATTAGTTAGGGGGGTATCCGGGGTCTGTCATATGTGAGATGCAAATTCGGCATCCCGTATGATTTTAAGAATTGAGTTTTCAACTCAAAAAACACTCACTTGTAAAAATTTACAAGTTGAATTTGTTACATGTGTATGTATATATATACACGTACAAGTTTCTACTCAAAACATCTTGAGAATAGCTCGTAAGGCCTTATACATATCTTGTTGGTAATTTCACGAGTCTTAAGTCATAATTGATTATAAATATACTTTCTTGTGATTGCAGTATGTTACGCAGACTTTATAATTAATTCAATTCTAAGTATTTCATGTGATGTTGAAGACTGCACAATATATGTCACTACTTTTCCTTGCAATGAAATTGCGGAAGTAATAGTACAGTCTGGCATAAAAACAGTTAAATACTTGTGTGAAAATATTGATGATGAAACAAAAGCTGCAAAAGAGATATTTGACGCTTATAGTATAAAATACAGGTATTGTTATTTATAGAAATTGTACTGTTATTCTTTTCTTAACTGCAAGGAAATACGATAATTTTAATTTCTTATGATATATTTTAATGTTTTCAGACAATTTAATGGAAAGATTTCAAACATAGAAATTTTTAAAAGTTATTACAGACTTGAATGTAGCATTAGAAGTTATCAGAACAAAAAACAATCGTTTTTTACTCAAAAAGTAAAAGAAGAACATAAAAAAACGGCAGATGAAAAGAAAAGAAGAACAAGAAAGAAAAATCGACAAATACAAATTGCAAATAACACACACACACACACACACACATTAAAAATGAAAGTTCTACAAAATTGAATACGGCAATAGAAAAAACCATTGAACAAAATCAAACAAAAAAGGAACATCAAGAAAAGGAAGAAGAAAAAAAAGAACAATATAAAAGAGAAGAGAAAAAAGAACAAAATAAAGGAGAAGAGAAAAAAGGACAAGATAAAGAAGAAGAGAAAAAAGAACAAGATAAAGGAGAAAAGAAAAAAGAACATGAAAAGACACAAACAAAAACTAAAAAGAAAAAAAGAACATGGTTTTTGTTTTGTTTTTAATTTATGTAACATAAAGTCATTTTTTTAGTTTATATGTATATTATAATAAAGAGTGTGTAAAGATTACACGTATTTTTGTCGACATATGTCAACAAATAATCTATTACCATCATTTTCTTTTCTTAATATATATATATATATATACACAATTTGTAAATCTATCTTCTATTATTACTATAAAAATATTCTCTGTCTGAACATATGTGTGTTAATGTAATACTTAATAAATTAATACATACTTTTGAAAAAAATTATAAATGTATTAATTATTGAGTTTTAAATGCAAATAATAAGTTAATACTATACGTAATATACTTTAAACAATATATAAAATATGTTGTTTGATTTTCATTTATATAAAAATTTATCTCTTTATGTCTGCTTATTCTTTTCTTCTGAGTAAGTATCACAAAAATTATTTCTTTTCATCTGCTTGTCGCTTTCGGTTTAAAAATTATTGGTTTGCTCATTACAATCTTTGTAATTTTTATATTTTTATAGTTTTATCTTTATGCTTTAGTTTTGTTTAGTGCACTTATGGCCTCTCTTAGACCTATAGAATTTATCTATATGTCAGGCTGATTGTGAATACCGCGTTTCTTTGATCATTACAAGTGCAAGTATCATACTAACCATTCGATAAACGGTAGTCTTTCACAGTGGCGTATCTGTGGCGTATCTCCATATATGTAATACTCCTATATTGCTAGTCGCGTATCTTCGCAATGAGAGGCACGAGGCCCGAGAAAGGGAGACGCACGAAGTCCAAATATGGGCATAGATGGTCGAGCGTCATTATGCGCTACATGCGCACAAAGCAGCTGGAGAGAGAGGCTACTATATTGTCTGCACCGTAACGGTGAGCTTCAGGTCGGCACCGTACTAGCAATATAGGAGTATTACATATATGCGTATCTCAGACACGTGCTCAAGTGACGTGACTATTTGTAAGACCGCTTTTGAGAGCGAGATTAATACGAAATTACACTCGAATTAATTATTGGAGGTCCGATTTGGTTCATTTTTCAATCAATCAACTCGATTAAAATAGACTAGCCCTAAAAAAATTCCTGAGGTTTTGAACCATAGATACTTAAAAATTCTAGGTCCTCGATGCGCGTGTTCGCAACTCTTGCACTCAAGCCGCGAAACCACTATGTCCTCTCCACTTTTAAACGATAAATGTGATACATAGGGATATAGACGTAAAAAATGCATCTGTGTTGTACACACTGATATGAGTATATTTTTAGTACTAGTGTCACAAGGTCATAACAATGTAATATACTTCCTACCTTTATATATCATGCAGTAACAATCATTCTAAGCCTGGATCCTCATGCAGACACTGGCGCTTTAGCACCAGCGCTCAAGTGCTGTTTCAACTGTTGAGCAAAGCTAATGGTCGCGTTCAGCAGATACAACTGTTGTACAACTGTTGGGCTGTGTTCAGTTAAGCAAGATGGAACGAACTAATGCAGGAAATGCAGGAAATACAGGAATTGGAACTAATGAATTCCTGTATTTCCTGCATTTCCTGCATTAGTTCGTTCCATCTTGCTTAACTGAACACAGCCTTGGGTGAGTGTCTGCTGAACGCACTCTGCTCAGTCACCGCTACTCAACATGTTTAGGGAGCGGACGCCATTTTTTCCATCGAAGTTTTTCTCTGCTACCTAAGCGTAACATGTAAAAGAATATGGCAACACACATATGAGAAATGTAAACACGGATAATTTTGATTTGTATGTAAGAGAAAATGAGTTCTGAAAACCTCAAAATGTATAGTGTCGTTTTTGCCATTATTCATAGCAAATAAAACAATCACATTTAAATTGTCCATTGCAAATTGTAAATTATAACACTTAATTTTTTAATAATTTGGTAATATTTTGTTTTCTATTGTTTAGTTTATTATGAATAAACACACTGAGAGGTTATGTTTAGGCTTTATTAAAAAACAGTGTAGGGTCACGTGACATGTTATACAGATCTGAAGCTCAAGACCGTTCAGCAAGCATGATCTATATCACTAAGCGTTCACTGATCATTTGCTCAACCGCTTTGCAACTGCTGGAATCTGCTGAACGCGACCAATGAGAGCTGTCAATCCTCATGACAGCTCCGGTGCTTTAGCGCCGTTTACTCCCACTACCCGCTTTTCACCAATCAACGCTTGATTTCAAAGCGCCGGTGTCTGTATGAGGATCCAGCCTAACCATATATTAGTAATATAAATCTTGTATAATAATGATGTTCGGAAAACTCTTTCTTTAATTAAAGAAGTTCAGTTGGAGTTATGGACGTCTATTAGTCTGCATAGGATGAACTAAAGAAAAAAAATAAAAAGAAGATGAAGATAATTTGAAATATCTCAAAAGTTACTTTGAAAACTCGGATGAATGTGATTAAGACCCAGTTTCACAATTCGCGGTTAACTCGAATTAACTGAAGTTCGACTTGCTGAGCTCGGTTTAACGCGTTCAATCTTCTTTGTCAAATCTTCGCTAACCAATCACAGTTCATGTTTAGGAAGAAAAAATGCGTTACGCCGAGTTCAGTAAGACCTGGTTTATGCGAGCCTAAGATTTTAATATTTCTGTTTATTAACAGAAGCATAACAGAATATAACAAAAGCATTGAAATCCTATAGTTAAACTGTACCAATTCCGGCATAAATTAACAGTTATTACCCGCATAAACAAGGCCAAAACAAGGCCTTATTTGCCCGCATAAACCAGACCTAAGTTGGGCTTCTGTTAATTCGAGTTAACCGTCAATTGTGAAACCGGGCCTAAATGGTTGGCAAGTCTTTCGGGGATTCCCTGACGTCGACGTATATATGCGTGTCAACAAGAATATATTCACAAAGCAGTTGTGGAAAGAGCTCTCAGTGCGATAGATACAAGTGCGCGTAGAAACTGTTACTTGGTCATATTTATACAAAACTGTTGTTGATTATATGATTTTACTGTTTATAATTGATGAGAATTTTATATTAATCATTACTTTCTTTCTTATGGACGTTGTACATTTACTGTTGTTATATTTGTTACAGTTGATGTGAAATTTGTGTATACTTAGCGATTTATTTTTCGTTAAACTATTACACTCTCCAGTTGTGACATTCGAAACTCTTAATCCAGAATGGAGTTACAACCAAAAGTAACATGTTACAACTTGTAAGTAAAATTTTATAATATAACATTTAAACAATGTGTGTTTAAACTAAAGATACGTATACTCGGTAACTGTAATGTTTTTTTTAGAGAAACCTCGCCATGCAATAATTCAGATGAATACTTTATGGGAATAGCAATTCTTCTTGAGAAACTATCTGAAAAAGGTTGCTATCCTGTGGGTGCGTGTATAGTTAATAGTAATCAAAGGATTGTCGGAACTGGATATAACACTATACACAAAGGATGGAATAATGAAGAAGACATGAGATCTCTTTTTTGTAATAACAAAATATATAACAAAATGCTCTATGTTATGTAGAAATTGTATGTATTAATAATGTTCTTTTAACTAAATTATAGTGTACCATGCAGAAGCGGCAGCTATTTTAAGTAAAACTTCAACGGATGTCAAAGGATGTACAATGTATGTTACAAAGTTTCCTTGTAATGACTGTGCAAAAAGAATAATATCATCCGACATAAAAAAAATAATATATTGTGATATGAAGTGCAACTACATGTATACCACAAAAAAGATACAAGCCGCAAAAGAAATATTTGCTGCTAATGGCGTAACTTACACGTAAGTATAATTTTATTACTATTTTTTAATTATACTAACATCCTATATAAAATAACTCTTGATTTTTTTCAGAGAATGTACAACAATTTATGACAAGCTTGTTCCTGAAGCTTATTGTAGATTTTCACGATTGACAAACAAAGAATGTTTTATGGGAATAGCGCATCTTTCTTCAAAACAAAGTGAAAATGTGGAAAAAATTGGTGCATGCATCGTTAATAATCATAACGTTATTGTCGGCGTTGGATATAACAGCCTGTCTAGAAAAATGGATCAAATATCATTAAGCTCTCTACAAAAAACCATTCCTGCTTCATACTTTAATGGTATAATTTATAATAAACAATAACGTTATAACAATTGAAAACTTTGTACGAATACAATGCAAGTTAATTTTTAGTACAATATCGTTTAATATATGTATGTATATGAACAAAATAATTTTTTACTTAACGTATTATAAATATTCTTGTTTTTGCAGTATTTTACGCAGATTTTATAATTAATTTAATCCTAAGCACTTCATGTGATGTTAACAACTGTACGATGTATGTCACTTCTTTTCCTTGCAATGAAAGTGCGAAAGTAATAGTACAGTCTGGCATAAAAACAGTAATATACTTGCGTAAAACTACTGATGATAAAACAAAAGCTGCGAAGAAAATGTTTGACGCTGATAAAGTAAAACATAGGTATTATTATTTATAGAAATTCTACTGTTATAAATATATATATATATATATTCATTTCTGAACTGCAAGGAAATACGCGATAATTTTAATTTGTTATGATATATTGTGTTCCAGACAATTTGGCGTTAAGATTTCAAACATAGAAATTTTTCGAAGGGAAAGTACCATAGATTTGAATACAGTAATAGAATTGATGGAAATATTACAACAACAAAAAGAAAATCTTCCCTTTCCTCCTTCTCACTTTCATCATTTTTTTCTCCCTTCTCTCCCCATACCTTTTCTACCCATATCTTTCTCTCTCCCCACCCGATTTTTCCCCTGTTTCCTTCCCCCGCTTCCTTACCCTTCTCTCCCTGTTCCTTTCTTACAATTGTAACCAATCTACTTTTCTCCTCGTCCCATCTCCACAAAACCCCCTCCATCTTTATCTTATCATCCTCCACCCAGACATTTTTCCCTTTCCTCCTTTCCCCCGCCGCAATTACCTCTAATTTCCTTCTTACCTCCCTCTCTTTCCACGATAGATCCTCCTCGATCCAAACTTTCCTCCCCTTTAATCTCTTCTTTTTATCCCACACTTGCTTCTTGTAAGTTGTTTTCGTGTTTACTTGCTTTCCACTCCTCCTTCTCCAGCCTTAACCACACCATTTCTCCTTTATCCTCCCTTCCTGTGGTTATCCTCCTCATTTCACTTATCTTCACTTCCGCTCCTATCTCTTTCAAAAGCTTTTCCACTCCCCATCTCCAGTCACCTTTTTCCCTTGGAACTCCTTTTATTATAACATTCCTCCTTCTTCTCTCTTCCTTTTCTTTTCTCTCTATATTCAAATAATTTTTAATCAAGTAAAGAAAGACGGAAAGAAGAGAAAGAAAACAAACCAAACAAAATCTACAAACAAAATTGAAAGTGGAAGTAAAGATTTGCATGCAACAACGGAAGTCATTAAAAGAATTCAAACAGGAACAAAACATCAAGAAAAAGGAGGAGAAAAGAAAGGAAAAAAAAACAGGAGAAAAAGTCAAACAACATCTACAAACAACATTAAAAGTGGCATTTCTACAGGTTTTAATCTTTCAGCTATTACGGGTAAACATAATCGCTCGTCACAAACCTCTGTTCGTATACTACGGGCAACTACAATCACCCAAGAAACGTTGTTCACATACTACGGGTAATATAGTCGCTCGCCATGAAACGATCTTCACATGCTATAAGCGATTATAACAGATACGCATTTGATGATTTATCAATGAATTCAAATGCATAAGTGTTTTGTCCATATCATTTGATTAGTCTTTTGTTTTTATTACTAACTTAATGATAATCGTATCCGTTTGGTAAATATGTGCTTATGATGTGAAATTTTATTTAGTATTGACATATTTTGACGACCAGTTCCGCCGAAAAAGTTAATACAGCAATAGATAATATCATCAAAAAGTCAAACAAAAAAAGAATATCAAGAAAAAGAGAAGAAAGAAAAAAACCAAAACAAAAATTTATAAGCAAGAAAACAATAAACTTTAAGTTCTGTTTTCAATTTATATAATGAAGAATATATAAAAGGTTATTCTATTTTTACCTTATGTATTTAATAAAAGATACACGAAAAATACACTCTTGTCGCTAAGAGAATCTGAGAAAATGAAATAAAAAGATATAATGTAAAATTACGAATGTATTTTGTAATATTATAAGTCTTTTAGCTATTTAACTACCTTTTTCTTAATGATTTTTCATGAAAAATAAAAATGTAAAACACTTATTTTAACAATAAAAATTTTTATTAAAAACTGAAAAAGTAAGTTTAATTTACATTGCGTTTCAGATTTTAAGATAAAAAACTAGTAATAAAAATTAATTGTAAAACAATTCCACTTTATTTCGGACAATATATATTCCAAAGAAAGAAAAAATAGAAATTAATCGGTATAAAAAACAACACAAAAACACAATAAATGAGAGAATTCAGATTAGAATCAGAATCGTGTCTTAATGATTGTATATATTTTATCTAACCAATTTGTTATTTATAAGAATATATTATTCTGTTTTTGAACGCATGTGTTGTGTAATAATATATATGTATATACATACAATAATAAACTACACATTATTAATTACATAGCGTATATTTTTTTTGTATAAGAACAATTCACTAAATTTTTCAAAACCTGTAGCTACATATATACGTTGTTATTAATTAACACATTCGCGACCAACGATTTTAAAGCGAGACCTCTATCCGAAGTCCGCGTATAATTTTCAAACGTCTATAGCTAAAATCCGCAGTGTTCTGCTATTTTACAAAGGTGAAATTATACAAAATATTGCTTTATTATATTACACTTATGTTTCTTAAACAAATGAACATAAATTATAAAATAACGTATAATAAGGACTACGTCAGCTGGATCTCACAATCAGCTATAAATTTTGAAGTAACATAAGATTATGTTACTGGCCATAAATGTGTTAATATTAATGTAAATATTTCTCAAAATCTTATTTAAAAAAAAGATAAAAAGATATTAAGTTCACATGCCACTTGTATGCATTCTTATATATATATAACTTATATACACTTATATATGAGATTGCTTCATTCTCAAATATAATTATATATAATTATTTATAACCAAATATCGAAATTATTGTCCATATACACAACTTGTTTTTCTCAGATTAATTGTTACTCATATTATTTCTTCATACTTATCTCTAATTATTTTATTTTTATCTTCTGAATAAAAATCCTTCCCATATGCTTGTCACTTTCAGTTTACTCTCAGTCTAAATTATCAGTTTGTAACATTATCTTTGAACTTTTCATATTTTTATACTTTATCTTTGTATTTTTATACGATAGTCATTGATGCGTGGATATATAGATGCGATAAATGCATCCGTGCTGTACACACTGAGTTTCAGTACTGTTGCCAAGGTTGTGGAAATGTAAGATATTTTCTATATCTTCCGCATATCACGTAGTGCTGAGGTAACATAATTCTAAACATTTACTAGTAATATCATATCATATAAGTCTCGTGTGATAATGATGTTTGGAGAACTCTTTCTTTAATTGAAGTAGTTCATGGAGTTATAAACGTTAATTAGTATAAAATGAACTAAAGAAAAAAGGTACAAAGAAGATGAAAACAGTTTAAGATATCTTAAAAGTTACTTCGAAAACTCAGGTGAATGTGAATAAATGGCTGCGTTCAGCAGAACTCAGCGCTTAGCAGCCAGCAGCATTAATGTTCTGCTGAACGCTCTTGTGCGTGTGTATGACATTTTACATACATGCAGGTAGATTAGGTATATACACTACAAAAATATAAAACTAAAATATTTTATAAGTATATTTTACTTTTTTTACAATCATATTTTTGTAATGCTCTTATTATGTTATTTTTACTTAGTAAAACTAAAAAAAATGGAGGAAATAATACACATTGCCATAGAGAACGGTATTATAAATAATATATTTAATTTACTAGAAGATCTAGACAATAACGGAAAGTATGAAAATCATTTAGGAATTTAAAAAAATGATAAATCAAGGAATGAAAATTATTTTGAGTTAGTCATTCCTCGATACACAAATATTCAAGTTGTAGAACATTTTAGAATGTCACGGATCTGTTTTGAAGTAATATACATTTCAGTCATATACATTTATATTATTTTTGTTTAATTGGATACAAGTAAATAATGTTTGTGTGTGAGGTGTCAAAGTTTGCTGCGCAATCATGTTCCGTTGCGCTTATTAAGCATATTTTGAGTTTGCTACAAAACATAGCGACCGCTTAGCAAACATGTTGCAAAAGCGTAAACCGCTAAATGGCAGTGAGCAGAAAATCTTACAACAGTTGCAAAGCAGCTTGTTCTGCTGAGCACAGCTAATGGTTGGCAAGCTTACGGGGAATCCCCAACGTCGACTTATAAGTGCGTGGCGATAAAAATACGTTTACAAAGCATCTGTGAAAAGAACACAGTAGGATAGAGACAAGTGTGTATAAAATGTTATATTCACATTTATACAACTGTTTTGACTTTATGATTTTATAGTTTCTAACTATAAGATGTGAGTTTTATATCATTCTTTGCTGCGGACGTTGTACTTTGTTATCATATATACTGTTGTACACTCACTTTATTACAAGTTGTTTAATTGTTATAAAATTTGTATACTTGTGTATACTTAGCAATTTATTTTTACACAAAAAAAATTACACGTTTTAATTGTAATATTCAAAATAATATTTCTTAATCCAGAATGGAGTTACAACCAAAAGTAACAAGTTACGGAATGTAAGTAAAATTTTATAATATAATATAACATTTGCACAATGTGTGTTTATGCTAAAGATACGTACGCTAGGTAACTGTAATGTTTTTTTAGAGAAAACTCGCCATGCATTACTTCAGATGAATACTTTATGGGAATAGCAATGCTTCTTGAGAAACGATCCGAAAAAGGTTGCTATCCTGTGGGTGCGTGTATAGTTAATAGTGATCAAAGAATTGTCGGAACTGGATATAACACAATATACAACGGATGGAATAAAAAAAAAGACAGATTTTTCAGACCTCTTTTTTGTAATTACAAAATATATAAAACAATGCTTTATATTATGTAGAAATTGTAAGTATTAATGATGTTCTTTTAACTAAATTATAGTGTGCCATGCAGAAGTTGCTGCTATTCAAAATAAAACCTCAACGGATTTGAAAGGCTGTACAATGTATGTTACACGGTTCCCTTGCAAATGCTGTGCGATAGAAATAATATTATCCGACCTAAAAAAAGTAATGTATTGTGATAACCGCTCTCATATTACAAAAAGCGTAAAAACCGCAAAGAAACTATTTGCTGCTTATGACGTATTTTACGGGTAAATATTATTTCATTATTAATTTTAATTACATCAGAGTTCTATATAAAATAGCTCTTGATTTTTTTCAGGGAATGTACAACAATTTATGACAAGCTTGCTCCTAAAGCTTATTGTAAATTTTCACGATTGAAAAACGAGGAATGTTTTATGGGAATAGCATATCTTTCTTCAAAACGAAGTAATAATGTGGAAAAAAACGGTGCATGCGTTGTTACTAATGACAACAATATTGTTAGCGTTGGATATAATGAGCTTTCTGAAACAATGGGTTAAATATCATTTACCTTTTAATAAAAAAATATTCTTGCTTTATTGTTTATAATTTGTGATAACTAATGGTACTATAACAATTTAAGATTTCATATGTGTAATGCCTATTACTTTTTAGTACAATATCGATCTATATATATGAGTGTGTGTGTGTTTGTGTACATATATAAACAAGGTGTTTCAATGTATTATTATAAAGATGCTTATTTGTGATTGCAATAGGTAACGCAGATTTTATAATTAATTCACTTCTAAACACTTCATGTGATGTTAAAGACTGCACGATGTATATCACTTTTTTCCCGTGCTATGAAAATGCGGAAGTAATAGTACAGTCTGGCATAAAAACAGTTAAATACTTGTGTGAAACTATTGATGATGAAACAGAAGCTGCAAAAGAGATATTTGACGCTTATAGTGTAAAATACATGTATTGTTATTTATAAAAATTCTACTGTTACTTATTTATTAATGACAAAAAAATACGATAACTTTTTTTATAATAACTTTTATTTTTTTCAGACAATTTAATGTGAAGATTTCAAAAATAGAAATTTTTAAAAGTTATTACAGACTTGATTATAGCAATAGAAGTTATCAGAACAAAAAACAAGTAAAAGAAAAACCCCAAAAGAAGGCAGGTAAAAAGAAGAGAAGAAGGAGAAAGAAAAATCAACAAACATAAATTGCAAATAACAGTAAAAATGAAAGTACTACAAGCTTGAATAGAAAACGGCAATAAAAAAAATCATCGAACAAAATCAAACAAAAAAGGACATCAAGAAAAAGAAGAGAAAAAAAAAACAAGAAAATGAAGAGAAAAAAGAACAAAAAAAAAGAAGAGAAAAAAGAACATGAAAAAATTGAAACAAAAACTAAAAAAAAAAAAAGAACATTGAATTTATTTTGTTTTTAATTTATGTAACAAAAAGTCATTTTTTTAGCTTATATATATATTATAATACAGGATATGTAAAGATTATACGTGTTTTTGTCGACATATGTCAACAAATAATCTATATTACTATCATTTTCTTTACTTAAAATATATATATATATATATATATACAATTTTTAAGTTTAAATTATCTTTTATCGTTATTTATATAACAATCTTCTGTGTCTCAACAATATGTTAATATAATACTGAAATTAATACATATTTTAAAAAATTATAAATGTATTAATTGTTGGTTTCTAAATGCAAATAATAAGTTAATACTACATATAATATACTTTAAACAATATATAAAATATGTTGTTTGGTTCTCATTCATATAAAAATTTATTTATTTATTTCTGCTTATTCTTTTCCTGTGAGTAAGCATCACGAATATTTCCTTTCACCTGCTTGTCGCTTTCGGTCTAAAAATACTTATATAAAATAATTTCCGTCAAAAACAATTATTAGTGCGTGACTAATTGTAAGACCGCTTTTGAGAGCGAGATTAATACAAAATTACACTCAAATTTAATTATTGGAGGCTCGATTTGATTCATCTTTCAATCAATCAATTCGATCAAAAGAGACCGGCCTTAAAAAAATCCCTGAAGTTTTGAGCGGATTTGAACTCTAGACCCTCCATGCTCGCAGCTCTTGCACTCAAGCCGTGAAACTACTATGCCATCGGATATATAGACGTGATAAATACATCTGTGTTGTACACACTGAGTATATTTTTAGTACTACTGTCAAGGTCGTAAAAATAGAATATACTCCCCACCATATCATGCAGTAACATGAGCATTTTAACCATATACTAGTAACATAGTCTTGTATGACAATGATGTTCAGACAAGAAAACAAGACAAAAAGTTCGTCATGGCGGCCGTAACAGTCGTTATTGCGTAGAAGATAATTTTTGATTTCATGGTGTTTTACACCACTGGTTTTCCGCCAAATAGTGTGAAAAAATAGACTGGCGTATGGCCTAGCTTTTACGAGTCAAAAGCTATAATAGCACCAATACCACCAATATCAATGATGTTCGGAGAACATCATCTTTCTTTAATTGAAGAAGTTCATGAAGTTATGGACGTCCAGTAGTCTGTATAGGATGAACTAAAAAAAAAAGTGAAAAGAAGATAAAGATAATTAGAGATATCTCAAAAGTTTCTTCAAAAACTCGGGTAAATGTGATTAAGCGGTTGGCAAGTCTTTCGGGGATTCCCCAATATTATACTTACAAAGGCGTGGCGATACGAACATATAACGGACACTGAGTAATACTGTGTCCATTAGTGTGAGAAAGAGCATATCAGTGTGTCTCACTTACACTAGTGGACACTGTTTTATACAGTGTCACCTGTGGACGTAGTTGGAAAGCACTCGTATTCACGAAGCACTTGTGGGAAGAGCTCAGTAGGAAACAGTGCGTATTAACTGTTATTTATTCACATTTATACAAACTATTTTAACTACATGATTTTAAAGTTTATAACTGATGTGAGTTTTATATCATTAATCGTTACTTTCTTTGTTGTAGACGTTTATCTTGTTACCACAAATCAACGGTGTTACAAAATTTATATACTTAGCGATTTATTTTTAGTCAAAAACAATTTTCCAAATATAACATCCGAAGTTCTTAATCCAGAATGAAGTTACAGTCAAAAACGAGTTCCGGAATGTAAGTAAAATTTTATACTTTTATATATTATTACATAACGTGTGTTTATGCTAAAGAAAAATTATACTCGGTAATTGTAATGTTTTTTTAGAGAAAAACCGCTACATTTTAATTCGAATGAATATTTCATGGGAATAGCTATTCTTATTGAGAAACAGTCCGAAAAAGGCTGTTATCCTGTGGGTGCGTGTATAGTTAATAGTGATCAAACAATTGTCGGAACTGGATATAACACATTACAAAAAGGATGGGATAAAGAAAAAGACATCAGACCACTTTTTTGTAATAACAAAATATATAACACAATGCTCTTTATTATGTAGAAATTGTATGTAATAATAATATTCTTTTAACTGAATTATAGTGTACCATGCAGAAGTGGCAGCTATTTTAAATAAAACTTCAACGGATGTCAAAGGCTGTACAATGTATGTCACACAATTCCCTTGTAATAACTGTGCGAATAGAATAATATCATCCGGCATAAAAAAAATTATATATTGTGATATGAAGCGTGACCACGCGCATACTACAACAAGAATACAAGCCGCAAAAGAAATATTTGCTGCTAATGGCGTAACTTACACGTAAGTATAATTTTATTACTATTTTTTAATTGTACCTAACATCTTATATAAAATAACTCTTGATTTTTTTCAGAGAATGTACAACAATTTATAACAAGCTTGTTCCTAAAGCTTATAGTAGATATTCACGATTGACAAACGAGGAATGCTTCATGGGAATAGCGTATCTTTCTTCAAAACAAAGTAAAAATATGGAAAAAATCGGTGCATGCATTGTTAATAATAATAACGTCGTCGGCGTTGGATATAACAACCTCTCTAGGAAAATGGGTCAAATATCATTAAACTCTCTACAAAAAAACATTCCTGCTTCATACTTTAAAGGTATACTTTATGATAAACAATAACGTTATAACAATTTAAGACTTTGTACGTGTACAATGCAAGTTAAGTTTTAGTATAATATCATTTAATATGTATGTATATACATGAACAAAATGTTTTTTTACTTAACGTATTATTATAAATATACTTTCTTATAATTGCAGTATGTTACGCAGATTTTATAATTAATTCAATTCTAAGTACTTCATGTGATGTTAAAGACTGCACGATGTATGTTACTTCTTTTCCTTGCAATGAAAGTGCGAAAGTAATAGTGCAGTCTGGCATAAAAGCAGTAATGTACCTGCGTAAAAACACTAGTGATAAAACAGAAGCTGCAAAAAAAATGTTTGATGCTGATAATATAAAATACAGGTATTGTTATTTATAGAAATTCTACTGTTACTCATTTGTTAACTGCAAGAAAATAACTTTAATTTCTTATAATGGATTTTGTTTTTTTCAGACAATCTAATGTGGAGATTTCAAACATAGAAATTTTTAAAAGTAAAAATATTACAAACGTGAAAGCAGGAAAAGAAGTCATAAAACAAAAACAAGTAAAAAGAGAAAAAAAGATTACACATATTTTCGATATATGGCAGCAAATAATTTGTATTGTCGCATTTTTTCTTTTCGTGATATATGGTGATATATAGTGATATATGTCATTTGTTTTTTATATGTATACAATATATAATTTTATCTCAATCTTTTTTTTATTGAAACTTATGAAAATGTTTTTTTTAAGTGTATGTTAATATAATAATTGTATACTTAACAAGTTAATATCATACTTAGAAAGTATAAATGTATTAATTTTTGTTTTAAATGCAAATAATAAGTTAATACTATAAGTAATATATTTTAAACAATATATAATAATACTATAAGTAATATACTTTAAACAATATAAAATATGTTTGTTTTTCTCGGTCATATAGAAATTTATTTATTTAACTTATCCCTGCTTATTCTTTTCCTCTGAGTATTACAATTATTTTCTTTCTCCTGTTTGTCGCTTTTGGTCTAAAAGTTATTAGTTTGCAACATTATCATTTTTATAGTTTTATCTTTATGCTGTAGTTTCGTTTAGTGCACACTTATGGCTTTTCTTAGACTTATAAAATTTATCTAAATTTATATAACAGGCTGATTGTGAATACCACCGTTTTCTTTGACAATTGAGTGCTAGTAACTATACTAACCATTCGGTAAAACGCAGTCTTTCACAGTGGCGTATCAGGCACGTGCTCAAGTAACATGACTAACTGTAAGACCGCTTTTTGAGAGCGAGATTAATATAAAATTACACTTGAATTAATTATTGGAGACCCGATTCGGTTAATCTTTCAATCAATCAACTCGATTAAAAGAGACCGGCCTTAAAAAAATCCTTGAAGTTTTGAGCGGATTTGAACTCTAGAACTCTAAGATCTATCATGCTCGCAGCTCTTGCACTTAAGCCGCGAAACCACTATGCCACCTTCACTTTCAAGCGATAAATATGATACGTAAATACATAGACGTGATAAATGCATCTGTGTTGTATACACTGAGTATATTTTTACTGTCAAGGTCGTAGAAATGTAATACACTCCCCACCTTCCATATCATACAGCAATATAATCATTCTGACCGTGTAAGTCTTGTACGACAATGATGTTCGGAGACCTCTTTTTTTAATTAAAGAAGTTCATGGAGTTATGGACGTCTATTAGTCTGTATAAGATAAACTAAAGAAAAAAGGTAAAAAGAAGGTAAAGATAATTAGAGATATCTCAAAAGTTACTTCAAAAACCCGGATGACTGTGATTAAATGGTTGGCAAGTCTTTTGGGGATTCCCTGACGTCGACGTATAAATGCGTGTCGACAAGAATATATTCACAAAGCAGTTGTGGAAAGAGCTCTCAGTGCGACAGATACAAGTGTGCGTAGAAACTGTTATTTGGACATATTTATACAAAACTATTGTTGACTATATGATTATACCGTTTATAAGTGATGAGAATATTTTATATTAATCATTACTTTCTTTCTTATCGACGTTGTACATTTACTGTTATCATATTTGTTACAGTTGATGTGAAATTTGTGTATACTTAGCGATTTATTTTTCGTTAAACTATTACACTCTCCAGTTGTGACATTCGAATTTCTTAATCCAGAATGGAGTTACAACCAAAAGGAACAAGTTACGAAATGTAAGTAAAATTTTATAATATAACATTTGAACAATGTGTGTTTAAACTAAAGATACGTATACTCGGTAACTGTAATGTTTTTTTAGAGACAACTCGCCATACAATAATTCAGATGAATACTTTATGGGAATAGCAATTCTTCTTGAGAAACTATCCGAAAAAGGTTGCTATCCTGTGGGTGCGTGTATAGTTAATAGTGATCAAAGAATTGTCGGTACTGGATATAACACAGTACAAAAAGGATGGGATAAAGAAAAAGACATCAGACCACTTTTTTGTAATAACAAAATATATAAAACAATGCTCTATATTATGTAGAAATAGTATGTAGTAATAATATTCTTTTAACTGAATTATAGTGTACCATGCAGAAGTGGCAGCTATTTTAAATAAAACTTCAACGGATTTCAAAAACTGTACAATGTATGTTACACGGTTCCCTTGTAATAACTGTGCGAATAGAATAATATCATCCGGCTTAAAAAAAATAATATATTGTCATATGAAGCGTGACCACGAGTATACTACACCAAGAATACAAGCCGCAAAAGAAATATTTGATGCTAATGGCGTAACTTACACGTAAGTATAATTTTATTACTATTTTTTAATTGTACCTAACATCCTATATAAAATAACTCTTGATTTTTTTCAGAGAATGTACAACAATTTATGACAAGCTTGTTCCTGAAGCTTATTGTAGATTTTCACGATTGACAAACGAGGAATGTTTTATGGGAATAGCGCATCTTTCTTCAAAACAAAGTGGAAATGAGGAAAAAATTGGTGCATGCATTGTTAATAATCATAACGTTATTGTCGGCGTTGAATATAACAGCCTCTCTAGAAAAATGGATCAAATATCATTAAGCTCCCTACAAAAAAACATTCCTGCTTCATACTTTAATGGTATAATTTATGATAAACAATAACGTTATAACAATTGAAAACTTTGTACGAGTACAATGCAAGTTAATTTTTAGTACAATAACGTTTAATATATGTATGTATATGAACAAAATGATTTTTTACTTAACGTATTATAAATATTTTTGTTATTGCAGTATGTTACGCAGATTTTATAATTAATTTAATCCTAAGCACTTCATGTGATGTTAAAAACTGTACGATGTATGTCACTTCTTTTCCTTGCAATGAAAGTGCGAAAGTAATAGTACAGTCTGGCATAAAAACAGTAATATACTTGCGTAAAACTACTGATGATAAAACAAAAGCCGCGAAGAAAATGTTTGACGCTGATAAAGTAAAACATAGGTATTGTTATTTATAGAAATTCTACTGTTATATATATATATATATTCATTTTTGGACTGCAAGGAAATACGATAATTTTAATTTGTTATGATATATTGTGTTCCAGACAATTTGGTGTTAAGATTTCAAACATAGAAATTTTTCGAAGTGAAAGTACCACAGATTTGAATACAGTAATAGAATTGATGAAAAAATTACAAATACAAAAAGAAAATCAAGTAAAAGAAGATGGAAAGAAGATAAAGAAAAAAAAACAAACAAACCAAACAAAATCTACAAACAAAATTGAAAGTGGAAGTAAAGATTTGCATGCAACAACGGAAGTCAGTAAAAAAGTTCAAACAGGAACAAAACATCAAGAAAAAAGAGGAGAAAAGAAAGGAAAGAAAAACAGGAGTAAAAGTCAAACAAAATCTACAAACAACATTAAAAGTGGCATTCCTACAGGTTTTAATCTTTCAGCTACTACGAGTGAACATAATCGCTCGTCACAAACCTCTGTTCATATACTACGGGCAACTACAATCACTCAAGAAACGTTGTTCATATACTACGGGTAATATAGTCGCTCGCCATGAAACGATCTTCACATGCTATAAGCGATTATAACAGATACGCATTTGATGATTTATCAATGAATTCAAATGCATATGTGTTTTGTCCATATCATTTGATTAAGTTTTTGTTTTTATTACTAACTTAATGATAATCATATCCGTTTGGTAAATATGTGCTTATGATGTGAGATTTTATTTAGTATTGATATATTTTGACGACCAGTTCCGCCGAAACAGTTAATACAGCAATAGATAATATCATCAAAAAGTCAAACAAAAAAAGAATATCAAGAAAAAGAAAAGAAAAAAACCAAAACAAAAACTATAAGCAAGCAAACAATAAACTTTAAGTTCTGTTTTCAATTTATATAATGGAGAATATATAAAAGGTTATTCTAGTTTTAGCTTATGTATTTAATAAAAGATACACAAAAAATACACTTCTGTCGACACAGAGAATCTGAGAAAATGAAATAAAAATATATAATGTAAAATTAAGAAAGAATGTATTTTGTAATAGTATAAGTCTTTTAGCTATTTAACTTTTTATCTTTTTCTTAATGATTTTTCATGAAAAATAAAAATGTTAAACACTTATTTTAACAATAAAAATATTTATTAAAAACTGAAAAAGTAAGTTCAATTTACATTGCGTTTCAGATTTTAAGATAAAAAACTGGTAATAAAAATTAATTGTAAAACTAATCAATTGTAAAACAATTCCACTTTATTTCGGACAATATATATTCCAAAGAAAGAAAAAAATAGAAATTAATTAGTATAAAAAACAACACAAAAACAATAAATGAGAGAATTCAGATTAGAATCAAAATCGTGTCTTAATGATTGTGTTTTTATATATATTTTATTTAAACAATTTGTTATTTATAAGAACATATTATTCTGTTTTTGAACGCATGTGTTGTGTAATAATATAACTACTTAAAAACAAAACTTTAAATGTATTAATTGTTGGTTTTTGGGTACAAGTATAAAATTAATATACTTTAATAATAATATATAAAAAGTATTTGTTTAATTTATTTTGAAGTTTACCTTATCTCCTATACCTGCTTATCTCATTCTTCTTTTCTGAGAAAAAAAATCACTTTTTCTTTCTTCTTTGTTGCTTTCAGTTCCTACAAATTATCAGTTTACAACATTATCTTTATACTTTTTATATTTTTATAATTTTATTTTTATGCTCTTAAACAATAGTCATTGATGCATGGATACATAGACGTGATAAATGCACCTGTGCTGTGCACACTGAGTAAAGTCTCAGTGCTACCATCAAGATGTGAAAATATTTGTTACGTAAGATATTCTCTCAATTCCATATAATATTGTACATCATGTAGTAACATAATCATTCTGAATCTGAACTAATAATATTGCAATTTAAGTCTCGTATGATAACAATATTCGGAGACCTTTTGTTAACAGTTAACATACACAATGAGCATGTGTTACCATATTTAATCTGTATTTTTCTAATAAGCTGTAAAAAAAGAGATGGAGACAGTTTGAAATACTTCAAAAAGTACTGTTGAAAACGGATGAGTGAATAAACGGTTGGCAAATCTTTTAGGAATTCCCCGGCATAGACGTAAATACACGTCATACAGTGACACGTATTCACAACACGTTTGTACAAAGAGATAGTATTCGCGATACGACAGGAAGTGTTCACTTCTTGCTGCGGACGCTGTGTATTTTATCGTCACAAATCAACGGTTGTTACGAAATTTAACGACTTATTCAAAACATTATATCCTCCAATTGTGATCTTTGAAGCATTTAATTCACAATGTCAGAAACAAGCCTTGGATTGTAAGTAACATAGTATTAGTTAATATTTGCATGATCTGTTTTTACACTGTTAAAAATATATATGTTTGATAAATGAGCAAATGTTTTCTGTAGCAAAAGATTGACACGTATTACATGGAGTGAATATTTTATGGGAATAGCGTTTCTTTCTGCAAAACGATGTGAAGATCAAGACATGAACGGTGCATGTATTGTTAATAATGATAATATAATTGTTGGAATTGGATATAATACATTACCCGAGGGATGCGAAAATATGAAATCCAAAAAGGGAATAGGTACAAAAATGAGATTATATATAAAGTATAATATATGAAAAAATAATTGTGTGTATGTATAGTGTGTACATATACACACACCACTGTACATATGTTAAATAAGATGTTTGTATATAATTTAAAAACTATTTTATATAATACAATTTTTTTTTATTATAGCATGTCATGCAGAAGTTAATGCTATTAAAAATACGGATTTACGCAATGTTAAAGGATGTACAATGTATGTTACATCATTTCCTTGCAACAATTGTGCAAATGTGATAATTCAGTCTGGCATAAAAAAAATAATATATCTAGACGATAACTCTGGACACAAGGCAATAGCTGCAAAACATATGTTTGAATCTACTGGCGTAACTTACGTGTAAGTAGTTATTTATAATTATTTTGTTATTCTATAATTTATTTATCGTGAGCTAGAGAACATCTGTATACATATTTATTGTATCTAATCTTCGTGTATTTTTTTTAGACCATATAACACAAATTGTTATAAAAAGCCTATTGATCACACCAAAAAGAAGCAAATTAATTCAGAGGAATATTTTATGGGAATAGCGTATCTTTCTTCAAGACGCAGTAAAGAGGCAATGTTTGACATTGGCGCATGTATTGTTAATAAAGATGGAGTCGTTGTAGGCACTGGATATAATGGAATGCCTAGAGGAATGGATGAGATACCAAAGTTGAAAACAGGTCAATCGAGTCAATGTACTTCAAAGTTGTCTGGATTTTTTAAAGGTATGTAAAATTCGGTATACTTTGCAGTAAACAGTGACTGATGCTACAAAACTAATTGCAATTTATGTAATTATTTTAATGATTGTATATATAACAAGAATAATTAATGCATTATTAAAAACATTTAATATCTTTGCAGTATGCCACGCAGTAATAAATGCAGTTCTGAACAGAAATACAAACAATATTAAAGATTCTACACTTTATGTTACTACTTATCCTTGCATTGAATGTGCGAAAATAATACTACAATTTGGCATAACAAGACTAGTACATATGCCAATTAAACAAAATATTGATACACAAGTTGCAAAAGAACTACTTGAGACTGCAGCTATATCTATCCGGTATTGTTGTTTTTACATTAATCTTTAATGATATAAAATAGCAAGAAAATTTTATTTGTAAATTGTTTTTTGTAACTGTTTTATTATAATTTTTCAGTAAATACAATCTATCGAAAGAAATGGAAATTTATGAAGAGGCCTCCCAAACTTCAGAAACTACGAAAGATATAGCGACCGCAACAAATCAAGCATCAACAGCAAATAATCAAGTAGTAAAAATTGAGCATTTAATGATGAATCAAGCTATGAGAGAACAATTAATGAAGATGATACAAAGTCAAGGAGTAATTACAGAGTCAAATATGTAAGTATAAATTTTATATATATGTAATAAAAATTTAAATTTAAATTTATAATTCTCTATATAAGAAAATCATTAAAACATTCATCCTCTTTTTGATTAAAAGCATAAATAATTTGATAAAAACTCAAAATTATTTATGTTTTATTACAACTATATCATGGTATTATACACAATAAAACGATTTAGTTACTAGTCGTGTTCATCATGTATTTATTTTCTTATTTGATAAATTTTATAGATTGAAACTTTCCAAGTAATATTAATCATCATCAGATCACAACATGTGTGAATACAACTTATGCTCATATTGCTGAATATTGATTTTCTTGAGAGATCCAAACACTAATATTTACATACAAACTTCAATTAAAAGAATACGAATGTGCAGGTAAAGCAGACCTGCTATTCCTTCAAGTCTTTACAAATCTGATAAAAGGTTTTTTATATGTGGAGAGATGCAGAAAATAAATAAAACAATATACACAGAGAGTGAAACAACTGCAATAAGAGTAAGGATAGAATTAAGTATATAACACAATTGTTTTTTATGCGTTTTTACCTGCTATACAAATGTAAACATAATATTCTTATGGCATGATAGAAATATGTAACAATGTTTATTTGATTTATCTTTGTGTTAAGCAGAGTAGAGGGTAGATCAGTTTTACACGATATCATATTTCCATGGTAATGTCTAATAAAACAAAATGATATTAAACATAAAGATGTTTAATGTATATATATGCGAGTGTAATGTATTTTTTTTTATGTACATACTATACATTCGAATTCTCGGTTTCAATTAAAACGTTATTTTACTTCCTCTGTCAGTGAGTACAATGCGAGGAAAGTTAGAGACAATGATAACGTGATTACATTTACGGAATCTGAATTCATCACATAGAAGTTTTCTATGTTACAGAACATTGAGATTACACATCGGCACAGAATGCTGCACGTTTGTATATCGATGTATTTAGTCAGACCGGCGTATGTGAGTGTTTAGAACATTGTTAATTGAAGTGGAATGTTGACATTTTGTATATTTTGTGTCAATATTTTTCCACTTTTGATATTACATATTCGGTTTGCTACGATTGAAAGGTAGATTTATCACCTATGATTATATTATACTACATCATCTTGCCTTGCGAGACAAATTATTTCAAGATAGATTCCGATGATATGTTGACCGTGTTGTAACTTGTAAAGTAATATACATACAAAGTAACATTTGATCCAACAATGTTCGGATATCTGCGCACACAAACACACCGCGAAATATATAATTTAATAAGAAACATAAAAATATTTTAACCACGCTACTTGTTGATTGAAATTCGAGGGACAGACAGATCACATAAATTTTGAACAATTATTCTCTTTAATTCTGTGTGATGAATCCAATTTATATCCAGAAAAATAGAAGAAGACGGTCTCTAGAGAATAACTCAAGCTAGTTTCTCGTACAATATATTATATTAGGAATTAAAAGGCAAATCTAAATTCAAATCTCGACAAAATTTCAATTGCGATTTGTAATTAGCATACTTTATTTTTTTTTTTTCTATTTTTTTCCGACAAATTTGTGTCTATGCGCGGTCAGAAGTTTTCGTATATCGAGGTAATAATCTCCGGTAAAGATTGGAGCAACTAATATATGAACTTCTTTATTCCTTATATTTATACACGTGCGAGCGCATGTGGTTAAGAGTTCAGTACAACTCTCTCGTAGAAAATATAATCTAAGTGTAAAACAAGTTCATATAATCGACAGACGAACGGTCATGGATTCCAATTGCTTTCGATAAGAGCGATAGAGTTGTACGTATTATGTACTTCGTATTTTACGCCCTCTAGAACTCGAACGAATTTGTCAGTTTTACGCGCGTTCCCTTTCCATCAAATTCTATAATCAATTTCATTCCCTAGCAACAAAAGCGATCGTATTAAATAATTTGTTTTTTTTTTTATTTCAATTCGTATTTTGTTAGATTATTCCATCGATTCGACACTTTTTGCGTTAGTAACCGGTGTTACTTTGTGAGCGTGAAATTTTTTTAAGGAGGTAAATACATATTACAATACAATCAAACGTAGTAGGTATCTACTATATTATGATTACTGTTATGACTGTTGTGTGTGTGTGTATGTGTATGTATGTATGTATGTGAGTGTTTTGTGTATGTGTGTTGTTTGAGTACGTGATTATAACATTCAGACAATATCGATCGGCGGCAAACTCGTGTGTCGCTTACTCAAAGAAAGTGGTAAGACATATACACTTATTTGATATAGTAATTCGAAATATGTACAAACATTATTAGTAGTTCGGTAATATCTATGACATTTTGAAAAATTTTCTTTTACTGAGAGAGAAGAGAAGAGTAAACTCTGAGAACTTATATAAATATGTAGCGTTTATATTTTCGAAATTAAACGAGGTAATCATATAATATCCGTTGACTCTCGTAGCGGCAGGGCTTGAAACCTTTAATGCTTTATTAAAATTCCGCAACCCGTCGATGTGTATACATGTACGATGATATTCGCTATCACACGCTAACGGCTTTTCGATTTATGATATTACTTTGGTAGGTGGCGTATACAATACGCAGCTTATATCATTCCTATAGTAACTTTCACAGAGACTTTCGTAAACGGACACTTACTCCCTTACTGACTTGCTCTCGATGGAATATCAGGGCTCCAATCCAAACGTAGATCATTACCCTGGGCAAAAAAAAAACCACAAAAATACATAGGAATAAAATATATATTTAGGAAGAAAAAGCATTAGATCATTTTTTTTTTTTTTTTTTGTTCACTCGAATTAACAGTTCACGGGTGAGACGAACTGGAAATTAGTACGCGATGTGGGGAACGGAGTCCATCCAAATGCGGCGACGGACATGCACGGTACAGTATTCGGTGCTCGATGATCGTCTAGCATTTTGCGGCCTCTACATAGTAGAGTATTATGTAGGCATCGCTGGAAATTATACACCTTAACGTCGAGTAGAAATATTCGCATAAAGCGCACGTATGTATACAAGTCTTGTCTTTTTTTTTTTTTGTACCAATGTGTTAATCTCGCACGTCTTATTTTTATACACTGCACGTCCCGTACACAAAAACAGTCCGCACACTCGTCGACTATTTCCCTCTCACCCCGAACTATCCTATCTCGTCCCTCTCCGCGCGTTTAAGCGTCGCCGCCCACGGTAAGTAGACAAAGTGATCGCTCTCGATTGTTAACTAATATTTTAGCTACGTCATCTTATTTGTTTTTTTCTCTCTCCTTATTTCCGTAAAATACCGGACCGTGTCGAAATCGTAGGCGGTCCGCGTTTTTTTTTTTTTTTTTTTTGCATTATTTTAATTTATTAGGATTCTTTGTTCAGAGCACTGTCCCAACACTGTGTTCGCACACTATATGAAATCTCTCAAGGAACAGTTCGCGTATATAACACATGCTTCTCGCTCGAGATTAGTTATCTTGCCAATTTCATTTTCTCGTTTCTTTTATCTAAAGCGTGACTTGATTTAACGTCCTTTCGGCGCGGATCAGATCTTTCCGCGCCACCACGGCTACATCCATTGACTCGCCTAACTACGACAAGTGACTCGGCGACGCTGCAACAGCGCGTGCCTGGATCAGTTCTTGATTGAATTCTCCTTCTCCTGATGATTGTTGGCCTTCGTCTCGGGCGGCCGAAACGCGGTGGCAAATGGAAAACGCATGTGACACTTCGCCATGTAATCGGCTATCGTGTCGTCACAGTGTCCGAAATCGCCGTTGTGCAACGCCTCGAGCACCTTCGTGCAGTTTTGTAACGTCACACCTTCGAGCTCGCCGATGTTCGTCACGAGAGACAGCGCTTTCGTTTGCGCGGATGGATCCAGAATGTACAACATCCTGGCGCTCTGCAGCAAGTGCGGCAACGAGTTTCTGTTTTTCTTCAAGTACTCCGAGTTTAGTTGAGCCGCCTTCGTACTGGAGAAGATGTCAGCGGTCTGTCGTTTAACAACCTCGCCCACCGCTCCTTCCAGCGGCGACTTATTGATGTGCAGCAAAAATCGCACTAAACACGTATGCAGATCCGGATTGTTCGCGTCTAGTCTATGAGCGCGTTTTATCGAGCGTAGCATGAGAAGAGTGCGACCTGTAAAGAAAGTAAGACATTTACCATTTCACGTTTAATATATCAATCAATCCTTGCTAAATAACAAAATTCTAAAATATATACCTTTACGAATATATATCTCGAAAGCCATTAGATGCGTTTCTATTCTGTTCGACGCCAACTCCTGCAGGGGTTGCAAAAACTTGATTGCCTGTTCCAGCGGATCTTCAACCTGTAAAAAATACAGTTTTTCCGCATATATTTTAACGCGTTTTATTAACTTAATTATATATATAAATAATTGCCAAATTTTAAACCGCAAATCAATTCTAAGATTTAGTGGAAGATATTGTATCGCTCTCTCTCACGTATATTCGTACTAACCCTTTCCAGCTTTTCCGGAATCAATTCATCCAGCGTAGGCTGTTCAAGATCAGGGTCGTTCTGCTGTCGGGATTTATTATGCTGCTCCCTCTTTTCTTGAGCTTGAGCCGCTTGCTGTCGTTCCAGTTCGGCCTTTCTACGCTGTTTCCTCTGTTTGTTCCTCAATTTTTTCAACTCAGCGGGAGCCAGATTTTCTGTAATTGTTTAACAATATGTGTGAAAAATTTTGCGCGTCAATTTCACGCGCACTACATAGCAATAATTATCATCAAATAAAGCGAAGAAACAGACACTACAAAGTCTTGTGTGTGCGCTTACAGTTAATTTTTAATTTACGATTAAGAAAAAAATCTATGCACGTAAAATGAATTTTCCTCTTGTTCACACGATTGCTCAGTAGTGGATACGTAAATGCAAAACGTCATATCCTTCTTAATTTTTTTCCATTATTACGCAAGTATTTTCCTCTTTCTGTTTTTTCTTTTTTTTTCTCGAAGTGAGTGAGACCAGTTTCGACATGGCTTTCGTCGCTTTTGCAAATATCACTATGATCTCTTCGCGGCGGCAAGACTTTTGCTGACGCACTCGCCAAGGTTGCACCGTATATTTCGCGACAAGGGTGGTAATAAAATTATACGGTCCCCGGCCGGTTTCGCAGTCCTTTTCCCCACTTTTCCTCGCGTTCGGTCGCGGCCAGACCTACTGACAGTCGCGTTTAGTAGGTCTGGCATGCGTGCACGTGCCTCGCGTGCTCGCTGGTCACGTGTATGCCTGGCGGGTACCGTGGGACAACGGTGGCACAAGCAGATAGAAAGGAACGTGCGCGCCAAGCTCTGCGTAATCGCTCGCCGAAAACCGTAAATACATCTGTAAAACGTTCCGCGAAAACTGATTACCGAGGGAAATCGTAATACGCCCGGCTTTGTGCCAGCAATTGAGCAAAGCGGCGGTATAACGTAATGACAAGACACGAAGAAGCGTGAATCACTTATGTTGAACCGCGAGACACAACGCAAAATTCTGTGAATTTTGATTACAACAAATTTCAAACAATTGAAAACTCAATGTTTTACAAAAAAAAAACTATCTCAAGTTGTTTTCTACGCGATACAATAAATATGTAAACATATTAAATTGGAAAAATATAAAAAATATATATTTAAAAAATATTAAAAAAGTAAATATATATTGAAAAACAGAAAGAAAACTATCTCGAAATTAAACGCAATATTTAAAATATTTTTATGTTCAGCTTTTTAAGAATCAATATTATTGTAGTCATTGACCCTTCAGTGCCAGATACTTTAGTCACGTGTTGTGTTTTTCCTCTCCTCCCTGTCACGTGACTTTACTTTGTAGTCACGTTTTTAACCCTTCAGTGCCAGAAAAACGTTCCAAAAGATTCATTGTGAAATTGTTTTTAATTTTATAATTTTTAGAAGACACTTTTGTCCCTGTGAAAGTACGAACGAGTCTGTACAAAACTGCGTTAGAATTTTGTAAAACTGTTAATTAAACAAAAAGTTATGGATTTTTAAACAAAAAGCCTGTTTTTCAAAAAAGAAAAAAAACAGGCTTTGTCAGGTTTTTCTTTGAACCACAGTAATTCAAATATTTTTCGTATACTGTTGCGCGCCTTAATAGACTAACTCGATCAATGATCGCTATGCGAAAAAAACGAAAAACTAGGGCAAGGAGTTTCGATTGTTGCGTTAATCCTTGAGCATTTAATTTGCTCAGTGGGCATCAACGTTTTAATTACCGCGCGTATTAATTCGGCATCATAGCACGAAAATCGCGGAGCGCTTTCCAGTTACATAAGCACCCAGTCAATGCGTTATATTAGAACGCGGTAGAGAACTGCTGCTTATGCTATGCTCCGTAAATTCGCGAATGGCGTAGGCGTTACCTCAAAGAGGATTCACTCGATTCCTTGAAAGGCGGTTCTTACACAAGAATTATTTACGCGTTTATTCGTCGGTGCCCGTGTGCGATTCTAAATCATTGTATCATCGCACAATATTCCTCACCCGTTCATCATTCGAACAGAAAATGTACAAACGTAAAAATTATATACAACTGATATATAGACACCGTTCATTATCAATACGCTGTTGTGTTGTTTTTGTTTTCTCGGATATAACACACGCGTGTTTCCCTTTCTATAACACAGAGATAAACTCATCGATATCGTGCCGATAACAGAGGATTCGAGGAAACAGATTTTTCTATCAAACGCGCGACGATGAGTGCGCAATCGCGAAAACTCTTAATTGACAATCGGTAACGTAAAAGTTAACGACGAGAATTTTTCATCCTTGATGAAATGAAAGAGGAACTTGTGAATGTTGATACATAAACGCGCTCAGGAATGTGGAGCGCAACAAAGCGGCATGCAGCACGAGCGAACGTTTTATGCAAATTGCATCCCTCTGCGATCTCGCGTGTGTACATACGTAACATACGTGCGCGCGACTATGTGCGTTGGTCCGCGTCGGATTGCAGACCGTTAGAATCGCCTGAAGGGCGATGCTAAAATCCTCGATCGCGTCGTGCCGCGATCAATCAGATACTCGACCGAATCCGTCCGCAATTTTCCCGCAAAACTCGACTCGATCTCGGAATCGTCGCATTCCTATGCAAATGTGCACGGTGTTGTCTCTCTCGGATGTTACCTCGTTCGGTAACTTACGCGCAACGAATTTCACGTAATTCCAGTCACGCTAGAAAGCGCGATGCGATGCGATGCGCTTCGATTCAGCGACCGAATTACCGCTATGCCGCTGTGATTTATTCGCGGTGTAACGCTTCGACTTGTTGTCTTTTGTATAATACACGTACGTGCGTTCCGCGCGTTGCGCGAAATTAAATTGTTTCGCCTTCACAACTGTGTGCCCCCGGCCGCGCCTTTTAAACGCACCGTTATGCGTCTCGCAAGTAATTTTTACTCCCACACGCAATCGTTTAGACGCTCTACGTGGACATTCCGACGACTGCATTTGCCATTGGAAATTTATTTGTTTGATTTAGAAAGATAGCGGCGATTTAACCGCATTTCTCGCTGTCGATTAATTTTGACGTGAATGCGAAATTCTTTTTTTGAAAAGAAATGAAAATTGACAATTTTAAAAATTGCACAGTTTTTAACACTTATATTCTGACGAGAAGAAATAATCTTATTTAAAGAATTTTAGTTTCGAAATGTTTTTTTTTTTTTTTTTTAATTCTAACATTTAGATTGATATTTTTTCACGCTTAAAAAAATAATTGACTTTTTTTTGTCGCGCGGACGACAATCATGTCTTGAAATTCGAAAATTAATTACGCATCTTTTGAGAAGTCAAGCTCATTTGCATCATGGTAACACGCACCGCGAGTATCGAGTATATTTCTCCGGTGTGATATCTTCAAAATGATTTTTGATGTAATCGCAATCCTCCCTGTACGTAACTGCATGTTAGCCTATATAACGTCACGCCATGAACGAATGGATCCTGTTGAATTTATATCCATTCGGTATACGCGCGATGCGTGCGAACTTGTACGTTTTCACGTCGCGCGTTCAAGTAACGCGTGGACTCTATTTCTCCGTGCGAGTCTGTTTTTCCAATTGCAGTGTTTTTCCGATCCGCAATCGGTATCATCTCAGTGTGGGTGCTGAAACGAGTCGGCGGCGTTTTTTTTTTTTTTTTTTTTCCTAACAAAAGAACGATTTCCGAGCCGAGGTCGCGCGTGCGCGTAAGAGATATGCACCGGCTCCGCGCAACGAATTCACAGTCGGACTTTTTGCCGCGTAAAATAATTGTACGATTACGCAACGGTGGGCGAGAAATAACCGGGGGCGGCAAGGACAGCGCAGCGTTGGAAAAAGGATGCCAACGCTCGAAACTCCGTCATTAGAACTCAGAACAGAGAAAAAGCGCGCAAATGACATCTGCTTGCGAGACGCTGCCGGGTCTTCTAATTGAGCACGCAGCAACTTCGCAGAGGCACAATCGCAATTTTGCGAAACGAGTATCTTCTCCCGCGCTAAATCTCGCGGAGAAGACCTTCGTCTTTAGAATCGTCATTGGATTCGAATGATTCACCTCTAACGGAAGGCGATAATGATTTCGCTCGATAAACGCGGCGATGCAACCTGACAAAAGAAATTGCCATCGAGATAATTGCCATATCGTTAATCTTATATTGATTTTTGTTGTGCAACGCTGTGAAAACGGCAGAAAATAGAAGAGCCGAGTGTGCCGTGTATAGACGAATACAAATCGATAATTAATATCAAAATTACAATGCAAAAAAAAAAATATATCGTGAAAATACGGATACGGACACACATAAATCAAATGCTTCAGAGAAGCATCTAGTTTTTTAAATTAATTCTCGGTACATTCGTACGAAGTTTCATAAATTGTTCACAAGCGGAAGAGATCGGGAATACGCTTCACGCATGGTCAACGAGCAGATGGTATTGTATGTTATGCTACGCCTTGATAGATACGCAGCAGCGTTCTTTAAGGAAGTTGAAGCTCGCGAACAGAAATTCAACGAGTGCATCCGAGAAACCGTTTTCGCCGAGTCGTGACATGTGCGAATCGTGCCAATTTATATATCGTCGTAAAAAAAAAAAAAGAAAGAAATATGTATACGCAGTCCGCAGTTCCGCGTTTGTAGTTTCATCGCGTGATATTGCGGTGAGACCGCTTGTAAAAAAAAAAAATTCCGTTACCATCCGTTTGCGCGCGCATTACACATTCCACCGTACGTATCGAGTATATGCGCACGAAAGAAACAAAACTAATTAACGATCGATTAATTACGCTGCGCGAATATGTATGCACTGGATTACTTTGTATCCGAGAGCGAAATCCAGTTCCTTTAAACCGAGTGAATGACGGCGCGTGTGCAATACGCGATAAATCATAACAATCATTCGAACTAGATCTCCGATCACTCAGGTTGCTTTTAGATCACCTAATTGGCGAAGTGCATAATAATTTTTTGTACCGTACGACAACTGAGCGCGAGCAATTCGCTTATACAGTTATGCGGATATTTTACGCTAAATCGATAATATTAAAGTAGCTGCCTATATCTAGTAATAGCGGCAATTGCACAAAGAAGAGGTCATTATTGTAACCGTTTCAGCCTCTCTCGGCGATTAGTCGTCGTCATCGTTCTCCTCCTTCTTCCTTCTTGTCGTATTAAATAGCTGTCCGTTACAAAATCCGCTTTTTCAGCACAAAGGAACGTCTATATTAGATCTGCGATGCGCGCGCGATCAGATGAGACACTTCGATTCTTCCGATAATCGCGTCGGTCGCGGAGTCATTAACGCTTCTTACGTCACTCCAATATAAGCGTGCAAGAATGACACGGCTATATACTCACGCCGATAATAATATGTTGCTACGATTCAATCAAGCCATCGAGGACAAGAAAATGCGTTGCGATGATGGTTTTTTTTTTTTTTTTTTCAATAAACAAAGACGTTCCCCGGGGCTTGTTTTGTAACGAAGATTTTTTTCATTGTGTAATATCTACGTCACACGCGCGTTTTAAGACTGCTACTTAAAAATCGCGCGTTGACTTTTTAAAACAAGAACCCGATAAAACCACCAGCATGTATAGTACCGAGTCACGTTTGCAATACACAGATTGCGTAAGATGCAGTGTAACGAAATCAGTGGTCTCTTTGGGAATCGAACTTGTTTCGTTTCCCATTAACTTTCTGAGAAACCAGAAATTTACATTTTTTTTCTCTATAAAAGAACTTATAAAAAAGCACAAAATACTTTGAACTACTTCGTATTGTCGGTATAAATTTGTAAGATTATAGATAGTATAATTACATATTTCAAGTAAAGTATATACTTTTTTATTAAGCACGCGCTCAAGTTTTTGTTTCAGTAAGACGCGCCTCTAATTATTCGCGCGAGAAACAAAGTGGAAAGTAAAATAGCGATATCTGGTTTCTGCAATAAAACTCGCGTTGGAGAAATTGAACTGTAAATTCCGACACAACGAAGTACTGCGCGCGCGCACGCGTGCATTGGTGCTCCGTTATACGGTATATTCAAGGGTGCCGCAATTAAATCGCTTCTAAGACGGATGTGGCGTTAATTGATAAAGGCGCGGTACTGGGAACAATTTCTTTACACACACGCCTACACGACACACGCGAGCAGCCGCGAGCATCGGGCTTGTACTTATGGTTTATCGACCTTTACGGGAGTCTCTCTTTTTCTCTGTTCACCGTTGTCGAGCCGCAAACACCCGATTATTTTCAGAGAACGTTCAGAAACGTGACTCACAAATCCACACGATCGTTTTCAATTTCGGCGCGAATTCGTTCTCCCAATCCGAGAACGACCGAGAATAGATTTTTTGGAAGAACTTGTCCGATACTTTCGGAAATCACACACGCTCGCGGAGAACGTCATGTTGTGTTTGTATACATGTATATATATAGTCGCCATATTTCCTGCGCATGATAAATAGAGATCATTGTCGCAATATCCTGCGCTGAGATCAGTAGAATAAATATAGATCACACGGCTGGCTATATGTGTGTGTGTGTGTATGTGTGTATAAAAAATAACGCAATCGGAATGCGAGTCGACTATCGTACAGCAGCTTTGGTCCCGAAAAAATACGAGAGATACAAAAAATCTAAATAAATCTCTTTTTGTTCGATGCTTCTCTTCATCGATCTAAAAATAGCATTAAAAAAAAAGTGTTATTTATGACGGGACGATACATCGGCGATTTTTGTGAAAACAAATGCTAATTTATTTATAACACTGTCGCGCGGTTATTTCCACGAAGGCGCTTCGCTCAAATAAGAGTCAGTGACTCATTCCGTGGCTGTCGCACTAAGCGCCTTTTGCCTCCTATGCAAATTTTCGGCAGACGCGACTTCCATCCTCAAAATATTTCGAATGTTATTTAAGACGTCGTTTTGAACGGAATGTGAAAAAAAAAAAAAATGCGTGGGATTCCGGATTGCGTTCAATTAGAAGAATCTTGCTAAAATGCGCATATTAATGACACAAACAAGAATAAAAAAGATGATTTTTATGACATTATCTTAAAAAAAAATAAAAGACACCACTGGCATGTTTATGTTTATATTACTTCGCATTGATGTTCGTGGTTCCATTTGATTTTGCAAACAAAAAGTTTTTGTAGTGACCAGAGTAATAATAGCGATTTTTTTCGCACACGTGTCATAAGATTCTTCGATTCTCTTGCAAATATCTGTCTGAAATATACCACTTAATATTAAAACATTCGTTCCGTGAAAAAAAAAATCTATTTACAAAGAAACCCAAAAAGAAATATATTGATAAAACAAATTGAATACAAAACCATACAGCCATTGAACAAAATCGAACACGGATAATCATGTTATTTATTCACCTGAAAAATCCTGTTCACAGTGCGTCCAGTAGAATAAGTTACATGAATCGCGTCGTATTTTTACTTTTTACACGATGCACGTTCGCCGTATCATTTCGCCGCGCGAAATAATTTCCAATTCTGACCACCGAAACATCGTCGAGTGCCGTGCCTACTCGAAACGTTACGTAAAGTTTTGCGCGAGCGAAATCGCCCGAATGCTAATTGCTATTCACATGCCCTTCTCGTCGAATGCGCGCTTATATTAACGAAAAACACTTCGCGCGAGCGCGCGCGCACACGATAGCTCTTTCATTGCATTTCCCGCGCATGTATTATCAGCGGCGCGCGATCTACGCGGAGCTGAAATTGTTGCTTTCGCGCCGACACACGGGCTTTGAAACGAGAACGGCTTAAAATCGCGCTCCTTTTGCGCCCGAACGAAGCGATACCATCGGCAACGCCGATCCCGGGAACATATCGATACCCCGAAGTCTCTTTCTCTCTCTCTCTCTCTCTCGCCCACGTTTTTCCGCTTGTATGTGACGGTTGTTGATTCGGTTCTCGTAACGCGCGGTGAAGGGTGCGCGCAAATGTTCCACACGGAGCAAGTGGGCTAAGGCGTGGCACGCGGGAGAAATAGGAAAGGGTATCCCCGTGTGCCTCATACACTTAGACCGACTCTGTTGCGGCGCGCTCGTTACACACACCCGTGTATAATATCGACAACTTGGAAAGGAGTCTTGTACATCGCCGGCGCTTACACGCCGGAACGCCAACTTCCCATGGCGAGGAACTCGCGAGAAGCAAAATAAAAAGCGAACGTGCGCGCGATTTCGCCGCTTGTTGCAATGTCGAAGAGACGCCGGCGCTCGAATCCGGATTCTCGCTCGGCAAAGGACACCGACAGAGTGTAGACGAACCTCGCCTATTTAAATATTCATCCGCCGAATATTTTATTTATTTCGTTCGTTCGTTCGTTCGTTCGCTTGTTGCTTTAACGTGTATATATAAAATTAATTTCCTCTTTTATATAGATATCCGGGTAATATAATCGAACGTCTCTCCGCATGTTCTCTCGAGCATGTTAAAAGATTCCAGAGTCGGCTTCGACGCAAAAGAATGTAATTGCAATCTAAGATAGCCTTTCACGCTATTTAATGTGCAAATTGGACGAATAAGTCCGGTAACGTATATTTCCGTTCTTAATGTTCCATGCTTCGTTGTATACGAGAGAAGAAAGGAGGGGAAGGATTTACGTAATGCAGTTTTCTCAAAAATATATTTCGCCGGGAGGCATTCGCGAAAAGAGATGAAAGAGCGCACGGAGCGTACGTATTCTGAATACGCGATACGAAATATCGGGCTTTATAAATGCGAACGCGATGTGCATTTCCTACGAGAAGTGTTACCTCTCTCGGCATTGCGCGCGCGCACTGTTTCCTGTTTGTCAGCAACAAAAACGCCGACCGAATGGATGAGTATTACGAAACAGCGACATGAGGTAGCTACCCCGCCGCGGCGCGCGGCGAGTCATCCGTCAGACGAGGCGACGAAAAAAAAAAAAAAAAAAAATCAGATTCTATTTCGCCGCGTGGGAAAATCCGAAGTGACTTAGAAGAGGTAATCGGAACTCGGGAATTAAACAAAGAAGAAAGAACGTGTAGCGCAGTAACGTTCGAATAATGAATTCCCCATTATCTCGAATGATAAATCATCGATGTACAAAAAAAAATGGTTACATGTATTCATAAATTCCGAAAAATGTAATACATAGCGAAGACGCACCTTATATCGAAGGCAAAATAGATATGGGAAAGCAACACCTTAGTTAGTTTTTTCTCCTCCCTCTTTGATCTTAGGTTCACAAGGGCGGCTCCCGGTATGCGGTTGTGTTATTATGGTGATTAGTACGTCGATAAAAAGTCATGAGTGACGTTCGCTCGAAAATATAAGGCGACCTAATGAAAATTTATGAGACACACTCTGTCACTCTTCGACCCACCGGCGAATCTCTCACACAATGGCGCATGCTTATTCTTGTACAGCGCACAAACATCATTTATCGCCTTCGCAGATAACAATAACTCGTTTGACCGTTACTCTCCGCGGAGTCCCGATGCGGAACATCGATGATGAATCAATTTCCACCGCGCGGTAACCGGGAATTTAGTTTTTTTTTCTCTCATTGCGGTCACACCAGCGTTTTTTTTCTCTTACGCGAAATAAAATCCCCCGTGAAATCCCGTTTATAACGTAATGGCGTTTAATTGTCAATCGGCATTTGCAAAAATATAAACTTTTGACAAATTCGAGTTTATTCGAGAATAATTTAAAAAAGTGTCTTCAATCAGCTCAGTTGGAAAAATGCGATTGATATATACCTAATTTGCAAAGTAAAATTCAACGACTTCCGCAACGATTAAGGACATCCGCGCCGCGCGGAGCAAGAAGAAGCATGAAGAATCGCGGTTTCTCTAAAAAGCGCAACGAATGGGAAGATGATTCTCTTGCCCGGCGAGATACATCAGCGCGCAAATTTCCGACTTTTATGAGAAAAATACGAGAGTCAAATGAATGGGACCGATTCCGCAGGAAATCATGGGGAAAGCGACGAACGCGTTTCGTTGCCAGCGACGTGTATATCGCGCGTCGACGGCAATGACACTTTCGCTCTTCTCCCCCTGCAGAAGGTCGTTGCACGTGCAAAAATACTGACAACGCGCCGCTGGAATTCCTAATGAAGGAGCGGGACGGAAAACGGGCCAACGGTTTAACTCGAATTTCTAATTCCAGCGAGCGAAAGGGAAAATCGACCGCAGGAAAGTTACAACGGGTACAACAACGACGATAAAACGAGCGAATTTCAGAATTTCTGCGCCAAATTTGCAGTTTCGAAATTTCCGTGTGGGATTTCGAAATTGCTTCTCTCTTGTTATATATATATATATACGAGAAGCAACAAAAGCAGTCCGAATATTTTCTATAGCCGATTCGAAGCTGTGAATGCGCGAGGTTTCGCCGGAATCTTACGTAACATTTTCGAAATATCAAGCGTTGCACCATTACAAGCGTAAAACCGATCAATCAGATTTATAAAAAGTTATAAGAAATGAAAAAACAAAACTGATCTGTACGCTAGTTGCATTTTTTTTCGATGCAACAATAGCACGCGAGCCGGAGTTAAATTTCATACCGTTCGATAAATCGGAGCTCATAGTTTGTATTTTCGCCGAAATTGCGAAAAAACGCGGCGTTCGATAACACTCGCTGACTTCGAGTCATCAGTCGAGATGCAAGTGTCGCGTAGCAAGTGCAAGGTTTCGCGATTGTTGCGGGCTCACGCACGGACATGCAGACGACCGATGCACTGCTGCGTCAGGATATAGTTGCGATCGCAGGAACACGTCATGTAAGACGTTTTTATGAATTAGATGACGTTGCATCGCACTTCTCTCTTTCTGCCATAATCACGAAGAATTCTAAATTTTTTTTTTAAACAGTTTCCGTGTCGCACACAAAGGAGATAAAATGACGAGAGAAAAACACGCGAGAGAGATGCATGAAGCATGATGATTTCACGCACAGCCTCACCGCAAGTATGATACGTATAATATATATATATAGACGTCATAACTCCCCGTTGCGGTAAAGAATTTGCTTGTGATGCAAATGCGGCGGGGAATATGACGTCTGTTATATGTCCCAATCGCGATACACTAACGGAATTAAAAGAGTACGAACGAAGTCGGTGAATCAATTTTAATCGCTAACTAACGAACCGCGAACTCGGCGCTGAGACTAATTGCACACGAGACGAATTAACCGCTCATTTCACTGTGTCCACGTCAAATAAGTCAGGGACATTTAAGATCTACCCGGTTATTACAGAAGAATACTCGAATACGCTTCGACACACTTTCGGGTCGTCTTCCCGATAAAATGTCAGAGAGTAACTGCAAAGTGCAGTTACAAAAGAGGAAAAAAAAACCACATAATCTCGTACGAAACTGACGTAAAGCGAAATTGCCGCGATTAAATTTGACGTCAGATAAAGGTGAAAACACATATCCCCCGTTCCTGTTTCACTGCGCGATATCTTTGCGGATAAGAGCGAACGCACGGGAGTTGCGCGCTCGCTCCACAGTTTCTACGTCCCAGATAAGCAACAACGCGGGGATAAAAGTCTCCGGTTAAAGGCCGTAAACACAACGCACGGTCACAGGGAGCAACCTTTTCGCCGTGATCTTGAAATTAACCAATTCGACCCACTTCCCAGCGGCGCTCGTTAAGGCGCGCGAGAAACTTCTCGCTTTCGTGTAAAATCGCGAGAAAATGAAGGCGCGTTAGCGATGACGAACAATAGGTCGCAACAGACGGTATACGTGTTCGCGGCGAGAAAACGCTCTCGTTTTCGAGCGCGTATAAAACGAAACTGCGCGCGCCATTCAAAACGGAGAAAAGATACAAAAACTCGCGACAAATGCGACACGATGACAATCTCTCTCGTCGGGTTTGAAAAATAGAAAGTTCACGCAATCGTAAGATCCCGCGAACTTAATTATTTGACAAACATGCGAAAGAAACATTTTTATTAATAACAACAAACGCGGTTTAAATAAAAGCTTCTTAAAGAATTTAATTACAGAGTTTCGTGCACAGTTACGAGGAACAACACGGAAGTAAAAAAAAAACGCGAAGCATTATGATATTATTATAGTGTGTAATTTTAGTTATGCAACGTTTAGTTGTATAACGCTTGCGTATAATTCGCTTTATTTATACGCCACGTGTGCGTATGCTTCGAAGATTGATTTAAATGAACTATGCGAAAATACATATATATATATATATATATACATATGTATACGTATACGCACGTTGGTATTCCCGCGCGTTTTTCCGCGCAAGAAATTTATTTACGCCATCGATTTCACAAGTTGCGAATAATATACAAATTAAAAACTCTGACGCGTGTTTGCAACGCTTATTAGAGGAGCGATATAATTGCAGCTACGTAAAAGCGACGACGTTGGAAAGCGAAGACATTGAAAGGCGCGATTTCACTATGATCTTGGACGAGGTTGTGTGTCACATGCGCCAACCCGGTTTCCCAGGAAGTGTGAAGTAGTTGGGAGGGAAAATTTTTCGAGCGATTTTCCCTCGCGATTTCCATCTCGCACTTTCCATCGATGCTCGCGCTCTCGCTCCCAGTCTAAAATTCAAGATCGAGAAAGGTCTCTCCCGATATTAATCTCACAAACAATAAATACATAGCCGCGCGCGATACACAAGGTGGAGTTAATTCAACGGGATTGTGCACCGGCGAAACTGTTCCCGTCAATCTCGCGCGCGCGCGCTAAATAAGCACGAACTAAGACCGAACAATAGAAAGATCGTATCTCTCTCTGCTTCTCCAAAGTTTGTACACTCGTGTCTCTCTCTCTCTCTCTCTCTCTTTCTCTTTGTCTTTCTCCTCTCTGTAGATTTTTAATAAAGGTCAATAATCCCCGCGACCTTACAATAATAAAGCTGTTCGTTATATCCACTCGTTCATATGCGCGCAAATTTACTGCAGCGCAACGCGACCGCGAAATATCACCGGGCAATGTTCAATCATGTTCAGCGAACCGTATTGATCAAATAAAAGCGAATAACAACCGCTTTGACCTCACGACTGAGCGGCAAAAAACCGTTCTTCTTTTTCATCTAACGTGTTTGGATTTGAATCGTCCCCGTTTAAAATATCGACGCTGCATATCGTTGTAGAAAACTCTGTTGCGATTTTGTGTGAATAACGACTATTGACTTGAAAACGATAAATCTATACTGAATATCCTATTATAATATGTTGAATAAAAACCTCTAAGGTTCATTTTTTTTTATTCATAGCAATTGTTACCTCGATAATTAATTGCCAAAATATGTCAAAACACAGAGTCCGCCAGCAACGAAAACAGACCGAAATATGGGAAACCGGAATATTAATAAAACATTTTTAGCGAACTATCGCGCGATCTCGTCGCGGCGAGATAATCGTTGTTTCGCACGCGATTCTCGTCAGGGACATCCTTTGTACGTCCGGGACGGGACACTCGCGCGATTAATCTCTCTCTCTTTTTCTCTCGACCAAATATATTATTTTTCTCGATCCTAGCGAATAGGCGCATGCACAAAAGAGCAACTGCGTTGATTGTTGCAATAAAATTATACGATCAAAAATCGGCAACGTGAAGGACGAACATATGCAACCTTGGTAATGCCACGGATGATTCACGTGCGGTCACAGACGGTCCGAAATAAGCGTGCGTCCGTTGTCGTCCGTTTACGTGCGCGAGGATCTATCAGTTAAGATGGCAATTAATCTTTCTTTGAAACGCGGACGAACTCGAGATCGACTTCGCTCGCGCTGACTCAAAGAGTTCGCGAGAAAATTGTGCGTCGTGTAAGCGAACATCGTCTTAAAAATATCTCCACAACACAAGATCTCGTCACATCCGACGGATGCGTCACGAGAAAAACGTCACAGCTCGAGCACATGAACGATCCCGTCACAATCCGAGAATACAACGACGACGTCACAAGTCGCATCGGGAGAAGTTGTGTACGATTCGCCGCGTGTGTTCCTCCGCTTTTACGTCGCACGTGAAAGGAATTAATCATAATTGACGCAGCATTGACAGCTAAATAGATTATTGGCGGTCGGGCGAAACAAATCGATTCGTTATGGTTTGCCAAATGCGGAAAATACGGCGCGTTACATCGGGGAACGCAAAAATTCGCACAACGGACAATCACTTTTCTCCTTCGTAATATCGAGAATATAGAAATAAATGCTTCTCACAGATAACGTTGTGCAAAATGTTTTTTTGTTTTTTTTTTTTTGAAACGACACAAAAGTCAATTTTGCATCCAGTTCGGTCGGAAATTTTCGTGACGAGGCACGGAACCGTCCGTACTTTCGTGCACACGTCCGTACATCTGGCGCGCGTGACCAGCATGACAAAGTGTCACTTCACCGCTCTTTATATGCAAACAGCCTCGTATTTTTACCATACAATATCTCGATTCCGTTAAATGTACAGGCAGAGAGGATTCACCGTGCGCCGATTCCGGAAGCGAGCCATATTTTTATGCAAGCGATAAATAATACTAAATGTATCTCTCGCGTCGAGTTTTTTTGAAACACAAGCGCGGACATTGAATCGATAAAAAAAAAAAAAAATAAATAAAAATACACTCCGCGCTTTCATAAAACAGAAAATTTTTATGAAAGTTCAGAGCGAATATAAATCAACATACATACCGCGGTGCTTTAATTCTCATTCAATCGCAACTATGTTGCCGACAGGCAACGGTTGGAATAATGGGTGTCAGTGTGACAATCGACATTTATAATTATAAGTTCGATATGCGGTGCTGTTGTGCGTGCGGACTCGCGTCTCTCTTTCTGCGACCGATTGATATGCGATCGGCGCAACTCAACCGTTCACGCAAGGTGATTGCTCATGAGCGGTGACACCATTACTCACGGGTTCGCCGGTATCTGTCCCGATACCCATTATCCGCTTCTGGACAAGATGTAGACACGATACCCGCGCTGGATACTAAACCGAATTAGACACGGATGAACTCGCGATACATGCGTACACGCGCGCAGTTATAAATCTGCGCGTTGTATGTACATGCGCTATCATTTTACATGGCGTTCAACGAGCGAGATAGATCCGATAGATCTGTGAAATTATTTTCCACTAATGGACCGTGACTTCTCGGTGAAAGCTGCGTGAAAGTACTTACTCGAATCTGTGTCTTATCACAACGAGTGTGATCGTTATGCAATACAATATAACAGAATGTAAATTTAGAAAACGTGAGACATAAGTATATAATTGGATGAATAAAATGATGCAACGTGTTGCTGTTTACCGTCTATCTCGTACGCGCGCGCAATAATTTTTCCATTATCTTACAAACACCAAACAATATTTAACGCGATGTTTTCGATAGTGAGAAGTAACAGATTAAAGAATCAAGAGATCGAAAAATGGAATCTCTCATTATCACAACAAAGCATCCTTCTCGAGCGGAGCGGATTTTTGCGCGCAAGCGCAAACGTCATCCGGTAGAAAAAAAGCAGGTTTTCCCACTTCCATTTCCATCTCGCGGAGATCAGTCGGATCGTATCGCGATAAAAAAACAAGCGAAACTTGTACCAATTCCTCATCAAAATAACATAAAGCTCTTAAAAACTACTTGAGAGCAAAAAACTTTTATAAGCGTAGTTTACGCGTGCAATATAAATCGAGCGCGTGTACACGTTTACAGCTCACACCACACCAATAATTGTTATAAATATTCAAGTGCAGAAGAATAAACAACTAAACGCACATCTCGAAAAAGATTTTTTTTCTGATAGCGCATAATGTCTACAAGTTTATTACTCAATACCGGTTCGTCTTTTTTTTTTCTTGCATACTTAACGCGCTACGAACAAATTCTATGATATAAGAGCGCAAAAGAGAACAAGTATTATATACTCACATAAAAGAAAATAAACAGATCGATTCACTTCGACGTGGATGGCGTCATCTTTTATTGGAAGGAATAGGTCGAGACGATGTCGAGGCGATGTAACGTTGTCTATTAACAGCGTGATGTCAGGTTATCGGAACGCGTATCGCTCTAACGAAATTGACCCTCTCCAATCATCGAACGCCTCTCCCCAAGTAATTACCACGCGATTCAAAAGAGAGATCCGCGTGGGCGACGGAAGGAACATTTACCGATATATAATGCCCATAGATTCGACTCAGGTGAGATCGAGCGGGAGAAGAAGAAAGGGGGAAGGCGGTCAAAGGACAAACACCGCGAATTCGTCGTGAAGGAGAGGCAGGGCGCGTGCGAGCTGGCGGAAACAGGACGACGCCGCGCCGCGCCAATCGTAGGAACGACATTGCGCACGTATACATGTGTACACACACAAACACATATACGTACGCGGGTACGGTTTCCTTCTTTCTCCGACGAGGCTCAGGCACAGTGGCGCACCGAGAATATTACACCTTGGTCAAGTGCCTTAGGTGCGCAAATATTGCGCGCGGCCCGCGTTCGAGTTCGCGCACCGTCGCAAAAGTCTCGCGTCGCGTCACGTCGCGTCGCGGGACCACGAAGAGTAGTGGGACGACACACACTGGCGCAGGGCCAGTAGGATCCTCCTATCGATATATAAAGATCAGCGGTCACGTCGCGCAGGAGGTTACTCGCTCTTGTATCGTCGTCCGGAGTGCAGTGGGTGCATCCCGTGACGATCACGTACGCGGTTGATCGCGGATAACCAGTGCGTGTGTTTATCGGGAGTTAAAAAGAGGGGGAGGACGACGCGCGTCCTCGTCGAGATCCTTCTCGCACTCGCTTGTACACCGGGTACTTCATGAGCAACCCGTTGTCGGAGCGCGACGTACGCGTCTGAAAGCAGCCGCTTATATAGTTCGTTTCGAAGCGCATCGAGGGAGAATTCTGACCGAAGGCACAAGGTGTTCTTTTATATCGTGAGTGTATTTCACGTAATGAGAGATCTCTCTCTTTCTCTCTCTCTCTCTCTTTTGATGTGCGATGAGATTAATTAAGTTATATTCGGTGGAGCAACGTATGTGTGTTAAGTGTATAAGACGTAGAAGTCCGTCATCGCGGTATAATTAACTTGTTTCCGCGGTTACACACGTGACAGACGAAATTATCGGACGATTGTCCATGTTCTGAAATTAAAATAATTAAATTTGCTTTTTCTTATTTACTATATAGTTTTGACAGTAAAATATCAATATATCCATTGAAGAAAGAGAAGTTTTGTATTTGATGTGTCGAAATCGCGCGTAAAATGTATACGTCTCCGTGAGAATCAAGATTGGAAGAGAGAATAATTGTTTGCAACGTGTGCGGCTAATGATATTCTCTCGCGGAGATGGAGAGATTACAGATCTGATCTCATGATTACGCGGTGCTCTCAATATAATGCGCGATTGACTCCGCGCACAAATCATGTCTCCCGCGTCTATACATTCGTCTTAATGCGCGTATCTGTGCCATTTATCCGAGCAAATGTTTAGGAGGTCTTCCGAGAAACATCAATTATAATGCGCACGGTCATCATGTCCCAGGATGTCGGTCATTATTGTATATCCATCGCGGACCGTAACAGTAGGGAGCACGATTCTCCGATGCTCGTGTGGGAAGCGTGACTTCTGCGTGACTTGTACACGAAGAATGTAAGGTATATCTAATTGTTTTTCAATCGCGCGTCTTAGAATCTTAGAATCTCGAAGAACGTAAACAACTTTACCTTACGTGGAAATTATTTATATATATATATAGAGGCGGAAGATTTCGTCTCTTGAGGAAAAGAGAGAGAAACATTTTCTCTCTCTTTTTTTTCAAAACAATCCCGTTCATTTAAGGATATTATTTCTATATATATATAATACATATATGATATAATTTTTATATAAATTTTGTAGGTTTTTTTATATTAAACGAGCTTCTTACACACACAGAATGAAATACAAGGTGGTTTGAATGATTCCCGCGGTATTCGCGTGTGTTTGCTGCTCGGAGCAGCACTCGGAGAGTATCCGGTCAATCGCGCGCTTGAGAAAGTTGGAACTTCCGTCGGCGCGGCGTGGCGCGGCGACGACAACGACTTTAATACGCGATATGTACGTATGTTTAATTACTTTCATCTCCCTTTGTCAATTACAACCTGCGATCGAACGAGCTGTCGACTGATTGGCGCGGCCGATTACTTTCACTCCGATGCAACTGTATGTTTCGAAAAAACGTTTGGAAGCCAAAGCGAACCGAATGAAATTCAGAGCGTGTCAGCGCTCGATTTGTTTTTCTCTCTCGTCTATGGCGTGCATGGCGCGACGAAAGTCACGTTATAGGAAGTTCATCGACAGTAAAGTCCAGCTCTGTTCTCCGCGCCTTTTTCAATGCATCGATCTTGTTACGTGAATCTGGCGCACGATATGTAATTCCCCCGGGACAGGAAAGGAGATAATAAATCGGCACAAACGATCCACTGACCGTCATGATTGCCTTATGATGCAGTGTTAAGACCGCGGTCAGAGTATCATCAGTTTCAACAGTTTTACGACGTTACATAATTCCGCGCGGCGAATCAAACGGCGCGATGTAAACATAAAAATAGTCTCGTCACGTTAAACTTTAATCCTTTATTTTCTTCTTCGTACAAGCTCGTGTGATCGCGAATATATAATTACGGATCGATAGTGCATCGCTCCGGTCGCGCGGCATTTCCAGCGACGAGTTTGCTTATTAATAAGTTTACGCAATGAACCCGTTGAACGAAACAAAAAAACAAAAAAACAAAAAAAAACAAAATAGCGGCATTCGCACAGAGAAAGTCGCGCGTGTCGCGTGTTTAGCGAGATCGGTAATGGCAAACTCTTCGATTCCTTCGCTCGAAAACGTGCGCAAACACGCAAGTGTATCGCATTACTTGTGCGGGGCAAAGTAACCGAGCATTTGTTACGGAATAATATGAAAGCGACCGGTCGGCGAAGGGAAATTATGGCCAGAGATATTTCGCGAACGGCGCTTCTTTTCTAAAACAACACAACGTCGCTGATCGGTATCGCCGTGTATATTTGCGCAAAAATAACGCCTCTCGCGGAACCTCGCGCACAAGAATATGAGCATTGAAGGGCGTACTTGAGCGCGAAGTGTGTCTTCCATAGATGCAAGTCCCTTTCGCGAATGCGCTTCGATCCTCACCTTCGGTGAGGACACCGGGCGACAACACACGGCGAACAAGATCGTCAATGAAACCTTGAGGGGAGCCCGACCTTGCACCGGTCGGATTCCCCTCTCGCCGGAAAGTGATCGTCCTTAATTGCAGCTGCAGACTGCGACTTCTCTAGCTTGCATCGGACGAGATAAAGATTTGAGAAAAGACTGTGACGCGAGAAAATACTATAAGCGTGAGAATGTACAAATATGGTATGCAGGAACGCGGATAAAAATGGTAAGTCGCGGTAAACGATGAAGAGATGGAACACGAACGCGATCGTACTCGTCTGGATGCCCGAACTGTGATTCATCGGCGTGGGATAAACCTGTTTTTGATTTGAAGTCCGTTGGACGCGCGCGTGCGATTAACGTCAGAAGAAGACGAGCTGATTAGCAATGAGGGAAAACAATCGACAAGGAATCCCGAATGATGAAGACTCTCGTCTCGTTTATTTTACAAACGCGATGTGTTCTTCGTGCGTTAATTAAAATGCGGCGCTCGTTAAAAACTCGCGCGTTCGCGCGAAATTATGAGAGCGGCAAAGAATCGAGCGAGAGAGATTAAATCGGAAGACATTTGTATCTTACCAGAGAGATACTTACCGTAATTATAATTCTTTCTACAATATGACAGATATGGGAGTCTCGTGACATGTCTATTTTTGTGAAGATAAACGAAACCTGATGGTTAAAAAAGATTTCGAGTCTGTGGAACTTAAATTCGATTCTAAGATAGAAACTGTCAATGTATTATTTTTTTGTCTGAAGTGCAAATTAAGTGTTTTTAAGCACTTGATTGCGACAGAGTAGCGCGAGTAGCATCTTATTATACCAACAAGTATACTCGGGGTGAGAGTGTTGCAAGATTGTTTGTGGTTCTTATCTAACGTGAAGGTGAACGTTCAACGAACCAACACGAGTTGAAAACATGCTGATGAGATTAGCACAGATGTATTTATTGAACAAATCATTGCGCCACGAAGGTCTTGCGGCCGTTTTCTGAGTTTTACCGCGCGACAAATTGCGGTTTGGCCTCTTTCGTTGAATTTTTCGCTGATCGATTTTTACTTCGAGCCAACGAAGGTCATTGATTGGTCGAGAGGATATTTTTTTTCAAGAATATTACGGACAAAAACTTTTTATAAAACAAATGTCGAATGATCTTAAAAATCGACTGCGCAACTTACATTATTTCTCTCGAAAACTTTTTAGAATTTTTTTGTTTTTATCCAAACTGTTCGTCGCCTCCAATTTATTGGATGGAGTAATCAAATAATATGCGTTTGTGCAAGCGTGGCTCGAAATAAGATTGTTAACCTTGTCTGACCGGCGCGGATTTTACGCGACCGTTAAACGTACAAAACGCACACACAAACCGGTATTACCCGTACTCACCACCTAAACCACCTTGCGTGTTCCCGCCACTCTTGCGCAATAAATATAAGACTCGCTATAAAATTACATTTATCGTCGAGAGACTACCGACGCTACGTGCAAATTCACGTGGTGAAACATAAACGAAAGATACACAATGGTATTTTGTCTTGCATGTATAAAAATGCAAGCGCGAGTAGTAATCAGAGGCCATTAAAAAAAATGCAAATAATCAGCAATTTTATGAATCATCGATGTCAATCAAACGCGCGCGCATTCGTTCCAATTTTATTTTGCGCACCGCGGTAACTATATATATATATATATATACACATCTACAATCGCCGCAAGAACCGTTACAACAGAACAATTTCTTCGTGGAAATTTTTCCCGACCTTTCTCGATTGTCGTCTTTGATAAAAGAAATTAATTTATCACGAGTAAAAAACTAGAACAAAAATATGAAACTAGCTAGTTGCCAATACTGTACTATACAATCAACTTACATAACACGTTCCACGTTTATATTTGACTTTTTGGAATGACAACGGAACAAGTATTTGTCTTTCCGTTTGCACTTTCTATCGTTAAATAAATCTTATCTTTCGTTAAAAAAACGGAAACGGGATTTATCCGCGACTCTCTCATCCGTTCGTCTAGTAACACCATTCTCGGTGTTCGCGTTATATATCTCGGCACGCGAACGATCACCGCGAACGAGAACACCGTGTCTCTCGGGAGCGAAACACGCCGCGGAGATGCGGTTTGATGTCGTAATCCGACGCGAAGAGAAGGCACCCGGGATGAACGAGACGAGCGGATTATGCAAGAGCGCGCAGGTTGCGGAGCAGCAAGCCGGTCAATGCCAAGGTGTTCCACTCCTCGAGTAGCTGCTGCTCTCTTCCCTGTCGTTTCCGACGCGACGCCGATCCCGTCGGCGATTTCTCGCGTCGTCTCGTTCAGGAGATTCACCTCGAGCGGTTATATTTACGCGCGCGCGCGATAAATCGTCATTCGGCACAAACGACGCTGTGACAAACGTGACGCGATGGATTCGAATTATGACCGATGGTTGCTTCGACTCGGCAATCAGATTGACTTTCAGTTGTGGCATCGAAAAATTCGAGAGAAAATCCTTCCTTTTTTTTTCTTATTTGATCGATCCTTGAGTTTCAGTAAAAGAAAAATCAACCGCGACTTGTAAATTAGCACGTCAATAACGTGATAGTTCAATTTCATTTTTTTTTCTTTTTCCACTTCCGCGCGATACGTGCTTGTACTCAGCAAAGAGAGATATCGAACTCGTACGTACGATCGAATTGCTTTGGATAAATGGAAGAAAGCGGAGACGCGAAGCCCGATCTGTACGTATTTTCGTATACGTGCGGCATAAAATGTGGAGTGTAGCACGTTCGCAGCGTGCTAATTCAATTCGCGAGAACTCGCACCGCGCTCGGAGCGTAATACCGTCAATGCACGGGCATCAAGTGCAGCGTGTCTGTCTAGGTAAAGGACTAAGACTTTAATCTCTTTTGCATCTGAAAGCGATAATTTCGCTGCGAGACACTTCGTGCATTCACGTGTCAGCTTTCTCCTGTTTTATCGTTCTTACGCAAACACAGTTCGCGAAGAAAACGCGACAAATTAACGCACGTTTAATTCACCGCGTGTAACACACGCGATCTTTTGTCGGAATTAAAACTTAAGCGCGATCATAAAAAAAATCGCTGTATAACGAGGAACTATTTTTAATCGAAAGAAGCGTCGGAGAACGAGAGGCGTGTCGCCGTACAGGATACCGCGCTTTACACCTCCGATTATCGATTTCCTGTGTGTTTCCATGACCGGTTTCGAGCCGAACACACCCCAAAGAGAATTTTCTACACACGTGTTTGTATAAAATCGTTATGCGAGCGACGCGCGCCGAAAGTTACTCGACGCCGCCGCCGTCGAGGAATTAATGCTGCTCAGCAAGCACAACGCGAAACAAAAAGGAAAGTAGTTGAAAGCGTAAATTCAATTGAATAACGGTAGATCCACGGGTTCTTACGTGTCGCGTCCCTCGTCGTACATGTATTTTGCAATATCGCGCTGTATTTTCGCGGAAAATGAACAAGTTGGGAGAGAAATCGATATATATATATATATATATTTTGCAGCCAAATGTGATATCTTCGGAATACAAAAAAGTTGCGCGGATCGTATTTCCGATGTAAATAACGGAAATAAGAGTTTTTCATGCGAAATGGAAAACCGCGGTTCGGCGCAGCTGCGCGAATCAGGTTACGATCGATATAACACGATCTATCGTCGACCTAACGAATAACATTTGCCCGATGAATCAACGTGTTCTGCAACGATCTCGTTCTGCCACCCCGGGCCTTTCACTCTCTCGCGGAACCAGCGCGATGGCTCAATGCCGTTTCGTCTCGTAACCGTGGGACGTCTTTGACGCATCCAAGGTCAATTTCCGTTATAATATTAGAACCGATATTAGAACACAATTGCAGAAAAAAATTATGGTCAAAGATACGAAATTCTTGACGAGAATAAAATAGTGATGAAAAAAAAACGATTATATACCACTCGTGTGCTGCGCCAATTTAAAGTTGCGATAAGTTTTACGGCAATATATATCGTATCTCGGGAAAGGCGCTTCTAATAATCAGGAAGAAAATTTTCTCTTTTATACATTCCGAGAGCGAAGCTTTCGCGTGAGAACCGTAATTATTAATCTACACGTATCTATCTCTCTTTCAAAACTAGTTTCCGACATTTTCCAATTTGGCAAAGCGAGATCGAGGCGATTCTCCGCTACGCGAATCGCGCCCCACGGTCGCGGTGTCTCAAGTCCCGAAGAACTGGAGCACAAGACCATTCTAAGTCTCGGTCTAGGGGCAACGTAACGGCACCTGCCAAGCGCGGTTCTCCGCGCTTGCATCACGCCTCTCAAAATCCTTTGACTTTCGTCTTGCGGAGAGAACCCGCCACCTCTGCTTTGGTGACGCATTCGATTGGTCGCAATTTTGCAACGTCTCTCCTACAAAGCAATTCTACATCTCACGCGAGCAAAATACGCAGAAGAGAGGGGGGGCGAGAGTTATTATTCGAGTCCCCTCGACGCGCAATTCGAACGGCCGACAAAGCCGACGAAATTAATGGCCATTGGATCCGGGCGCGTTAAAAACGTTCGAGTCAATTCGAGTTAGCAATTTCGGCAAATGACAGTGCGTCGTCTATTCGAGCCTATCTGCGCGCGACCTGTGAGAATAGCGTGTTGCGCATTTGCACGGCAAAAGTTTACGGCAATGCCGGAATGTATGTACCCAACTATCGTCGTGATTTATGAGTATCGCGCGAGCAGCACTATTGCCGGTACAAAAAGGTTTGTGTTACCGGATGGTTGGGCAACTCCGGTTCTCTCTCGCGGGGATAACTCCGGGCGAGCGCACGCGATTTCTTTCGCCGTCTGTCACGTGAGCATCGCTCTGAAAAAAAAAAAAAAAAAAAAAAAAAAATTAAAAAAAAAAAATCCGCTCGCGCGAAGCGATAATCGCGCGAGTAGTGCCCATAAATAATACATACACGTCTATAGCTATTTTGCGCTGCGTAAAAAAAAAAAAAAAAAAAAAAAAAACCCAAGCAAATCGGATGTAATACCGATTGTCGACGAGAAGTGAAAGGACCCGGGACGGACGTTGTCGCGCGTTCATGTGCGCACATGCGTACGTTTCTTCCGAGTTACGTGTCTCGAGAACAGTCGCGCGTGAAATATCCTCTCGGTCGAAGCAGCGAAGCTAAAATAATGCCAGACACGAAGTCAGCGATCTAATTACCCGATCGTTAATCGCACGAATCGGCCGCGACTTCCTCCTTTCCACTTTGAGAGCTTCGGGGGCCGCGTGCTCCGTATATCGCGCTCCACCTTCCCCGACGAACGTCCTTGGGGGGTCCGCGGTGGTACACACCTATAGCGAAGAGGGTGATGGAAACTCGCCAGTCACGTGTACCATGCCGGTTCGAACGGTCGTACCGCGAGCACGTTTTCTCGACAGCGCGTTATTATTCGTACAATCGAAGCACCGAAAACGCGCGATCGCTTATCGGTGCGCGCAATAACGGTCGCGCGCGTTCTCCGTTTACGGAGAAACGTTCAAATTCGGAGGACACACACATTGCGCGCACACACGTGGGGAAATCACCTTACGCGCGACTTGATTCAGCGCTATGTGGATCGAGCGTCGCTCGGGAACAATTGAGAACCGGTCTTGTTCACGACACACGCCGGAACTGGATTTTTGACACGATTGAACTATTGATTGTTCAATCGCGGTGTGGGCAGTGTCGGCTAAATGTCGGACAGTGAATATGTTAAAATCGTGTATAGGAGCGCACAATGGAGTTAGCCGCGCCGTGTCTGACTTATTCGAGTGCGAAGACAATTTCGTAAACCAATTTTTATTTCACTGATGATGTTTCGTAACAACTACCAATTTTTACGTACACGTTCGTGGTGGTTTTGAAATCGCTTTCCTTAATTAATTCGAGAATTCCGAGCAACTCACGTGCGTGTTGGTTGAAAATATTGGGAGCGAAAGCAATTTTGGTTTTTTTTTTCTCAAACGTTGCGAATTGCACGAGAGCATGTACGATGATAATTGACTGTATGCGGTGGTGATTAAAAAATGTTATGAGTTTAATTGATTCTTCTTGCGCGGATAAACGCGTCGTCACGTAGAGCTCGCGCGGATTAAACGGTTATTTTACGCGGAGAAATCGAGCGCACTCTCACGTAAGACCGCTTTACGTCTCTATCATTGAACTGATCAACTTCGCAAGTTCTTGGAAGAAGCGCATTATTGCATGTGGCGATATTACAGCAATTCAGCGACATACCTGGGCGTCCCTGGTAAACGTTTGTCGTACCGTTTCGCATGTACGGAGAGAGAAAAGTAGGTTTTCGATCCCGCTATTTGATTAAATTATCGAGCGCACAATTCAGATAAGTTTATGGAAAATTTATAAAATAGAATTTTTTAGACATAATCGCACGGATGAAAATCCACGAAACAAAACGTTATATATATCGGTCACAACAATACATTTCAATTCCGCAGCTTCAATTATAATTGTGCGATAATTCGTATAATTTCTTACATTATGATAATTCAATTCATACGTTACGCTTGCATAATGTTATTTATGTAACCGCTTTCTCTATTTTTGTAGCTTAAACTGAAATACATATGAGCGAAATGTATCAAAATAGCGCAGGAAACGCATTCTTGCGTCGCGGATAAGCGAATCGAAGGAAGCTACGAGTTTTTATTCGTTTTTTTTTCCCCCGAGAAAAGTGCCGCGAGATAGGCAAAGTGCGACGTCCGCGCATTTTGTCTGTCGGAAGCGCGCTATCGTGTACGTTGCTCGCGGTGGCGTTACTTCCGCAAACTTACGCGTTGCGGCAACGCGCCCGTGTCCGACGCTAATGCATTCGGCCGAACACGATACCTACACGACGTGCACGTCTCGCTAGAAATCCCTTACGCTTTGCTCGCGCCCGGTTTGTTACTCAGTCGCAAATCATTACGAGAGTCGGCTGGTAGTATACTCCAGTGACCCGTGAATGTTTGTCGACCGTTCACCGATCTGTTCGCCGGCGAAAGGCGTGGCAACCCCCCTCAATATCGCATTCTCGTATCACCGCACGGTACACGAAGTATCCGCAGGATTTAACGAATTCTCCGAATGCACGAACAAAGTCTCGGAAGATTAACCGTCGAAACGCGCAACATTTGCAATTCGCAACATTCGTTCTCACGCGGATATTTGAAATTTTAATCACACATTCCCCAATGGTTTTTACAAGACAATACGTTAGACATATCAAATTATTTAGGAATCTAATGTTTGTATATTTAAATGTCAAGATACGTTTTTGTGTCCGTTTTCAATGTCTGTCTCTAAAAAAACTGCTTAAAACGCTATAACACACTTTTTTGCGTCTGCTCTGTGTGTTTGCGGCACGGTTTGTCAAAACGGATAATAGCGACGGATAATAGTGAGAGCCATTAGTAGCGAATTTCTGTTTCCCGCAAGATTAAATTGCAGAGCGGCAATAATCCGGCTGGCGAATAAACACACGGCTTTCGTTCGTGACTTAGTACTTTAATTGGCACCGCGTTGCGCAATTCGATCCTTGACATACGCTGGAAAACCGCGTGCTGCGTCTCTCATGAATGTAATTCCGGTCATTGTGTAACAAAACAAAACTGTGTTATTTCCCCCCGACGCCGAGATTCTCCATATATTGACCCATTAAACATATAGAAATCATTTCACGCTGCGTGAAGAATAAAAACGCGCGTTATCTAATTAACGCGCGCCGCATAATAATAAAGCGCGTGATTCAAGGTGTTTTATAAACGCGAGGCCGCACTTTTCCCGTTATACACCTACTCCCGACGAACGCTACGCATAAGATAAATATAAACCGTGAACGCCGGATAAAAATACAAAAATTTTCTGATCGCGTTAAGAAAATACAACGCGTATGTAAACGAGGCAAGATGAATGATACGAGGTTGTTTTGTGTTTTCAGATGACGCATCACACATTATTATTTTCGCGGAGGCTGTCACTAGCTTTAATGCTGATAGCGACATGCGTCGCGACAGCGGAATCGTCCGTCGGGGAGAGGAGGCACGTCGATATCGAGGAATCTAGTCAACGAGAGGGCAAGGAATATGCGTCGGGAAACCGGGACGCGAGCAGCAGCACGTCGAACAACAAGATCACCGCGGAACCCGGAAGGAAAGTGTCTCACCGACTGATCGGGGGTCACGTGAGATTCGATTCGAGACGTCGTGACGACGGCGAGTCGCTGTGGGACGATGGAATTCTCATGTCCGCGGCCGGCAACGGGAAGGAGGGAGGAAAAAGCACTCGCGGCGGCGGCGGCAGCAATGACGACGATGACGAAAAGAAAACGCTCTCTCAGCAGGTCAAGGAGGGCAAGTACGGGCTCATACAGAACGAGATTTACGGCAAGCAGCCGAAACGACCGGGCATCATTAGCTATCTCGGTAATCCCGAGGTGCCGAAGGACACGATTGACAATCTGGGAGGTCTTGACGAAGAAGAAATCTGGTTAGCCGAGAACCACGTCTTGGTATTGAGAGGCGGGAAATTTCCTGAACACGAGGACGGGCAGCAGAAGGACGGTAGCGACAACGAGCAGCCGAAATGGCCGCCCATTGATGATTACAAGGCGCCCAGACGACAAGTCAAGATACCGGCGCGGCCGAAGATACCGCCGCCCTTTCCGGTACAGCTCACGGAGGGGGGACCGATACAGATCATCGGTCCGAACGGCACCAGAGAGGAGATCGGCAACAGCACCCTCGACTATAGCACGGATCCTCTCTACACGAAGGGACTTTTACCGGGAGAAAGCCCGTACTTTTCTATCGCTCCCAACGGCACGATATTCGCTCCAGATCTGACCGGTCCATCGCAGAATTTTTCTGTCGAGGAGAAGTCGTCCAAAAGTAACAATGAACAAATTGGAATAAAGTCTGAGCCTCAACCACCGGGAAGTTTTCCGCCGTTCTACCACGCCATACCGCCCGGCGCGGTCTTCGTGCCACCGCCGAGCAATCAGTCGGATTACGACGAAGAGGATCAGTCAATTTACTATCCGCCACCGTACAGCTTCCACTATCCGCAAGACAATACGACCGCCGTGCCACCAGGACCGCTCGTGCCCGGCATTATACTGCCACCGCCACCAGATTTCTTCTCACTAGACGACAAGAAGACCACCACAAAGAAATACACGAAGCGGCCGACAACTACGCCTTCACCGTCTACGAGATCACGACCGACTTATCTGCCACCGAGAAAGTTCACGACCAAACATCACAAGAGCTCGACCGTCCTACCAAGCTTAGTAACCAAGACAGGTCCACCTTCGAGCAGTGTTTCAGTAACCGTCACGAAGGTGTCTCTCGGTCGTACGACCAAGAACGCGACGAAGAACACCTTTGCGCCTAAGCAGAGAATTAATGTCGTGAAAGTCACAACGGAAACATCCCGGAAACCGCAAACTCTCGAAAATACAAACGATGACACCATCAGTCCCGTGATTGGGAATCAGGTGTCCGAGGCGACGACTCAACAGAAAGACTGGTCCACTCCGGTGACGAGCAAAGCGATTCCGGTTTTGGCGTATTATCCGTCCACCACGCAATCATCGTTGGAGAGACCGGTAGAGGTAACTCCGGCTTCTATAAAGAGCATTATTACCACCAGCCACCCGGGCCGATCTCCCAACCACGCGTCCTATTACTTCTACGAAGAATCGACCGACGAGAACGCTGGCGTCACATCGAAACCGCCTATTTACTACGAAACTACCACAAAGTCGCCGTACTACAACATCGACACGTCACGACCTCAGCAAGTCGAGCACAAGAAACATTATTACGCTGTCGAGACGATCGAACCGGTCGAGACGCCCAAGGATTACAAGACGAAGGTAATCGACAACATCGTGAAGAATTCGCAAACGTTCCACTACACCGACGACTCGGAGTTCACCTCTTCAAAGTTCGGCGCTAACTCGACGCCTCGAGATCAAAGTCAACGTATGCTGGCCGATCAAGCGCCGATTTATTATCAGCCATCGCATCCGAATCATCCGCCGCAAACGTACTACACGACTCCGAAATCGCAAACGTACTATCGACAGACCACGAAACCGAAGCCGATCTATCAGTACAGCTTCCAGGTAGCGGATTACTCGAAACGCGGCGGCCAGAGATCGTCGTATCACAGAGAACAGCAACAGGACGCATCGTATAGCGAGTATCAGAACGTCAATTCCGGCATCCGGCAGTACGAGTACGAGGACATCGACACCCCGCGGAAACGCGTACCGTACAAGACACAGTATCCGGTTTATCCCGCGAATCCGACTATTGTAGAAACAACAGCCAATCCGCATCACGCTTATTTCACGCAGCAAGACGAGAAATTGCTGGACGATGTCACGAAAGAATACTTCACGATCTTTGGCAAGAAACTGACGGACACGGGAATATCGAGCACGACGCCGATTTACGGGAAATCGAGCAGCGTTACGGAGAAACCCACCCACGACGTGAACACCTACGTGCCAAACGCGTACAAGACCGGTCGACCGGCGACCACTTATAAGACGCCCAACGTGAAAGTGCAGTACGGCGATCAGTCGCACAAACCGTATTCGCTCAAAGACGACACTTTGGTGAACTATCAACAACCTCTGCCGCCGATCAACCCGGACAGCGAGTTTATCGAGGTGATCGAGCCGAAACCTCGATCGCACCGGCCGTCGCCGTTGCCCAGCTACGAGAACTACCGACTGCAAAGTCAGGAAGTTCACCAACACCAGCGACCAACTCCTCGTTACAGGATCCAGAACACGGTGCAGCCGGCGAACGAACAACGTACCAACAATTTCGTGCCTCTCGCTGAGTCGCGGGAAGAATTGGAAGAGATCCAAGAACCCGTGTCGCTGTTGGACGACATCGACGTCAACTACAGAAACCCACGTCCTCCGATTAATCCTGACGCTGAATTCATCGATCCTGTCCCAGCTCAAGACATCAATCACTCGGACAATCCCAACGCGTATTTTGCATACCGTCTGCCCGGCGATGTCAGCCACTTTTATTTCCTGACGCCGCAAGCGATTACGCAACGACAGGATCAGAACGACGGATATGTGTATCCGAAGCCGCGGGTGCCGAGATTACTTAGACGCAGACGGCATCGCCAGGGTAGCGTCTGAACGCGCGTTTTCCCGTAGCGCTTTCAACGGCAGCCCCATAATAATGCCATAAATCTCGCGCAGATCAAAACCTGCGCCCGCGTCGCGGTTTTCTTCAGCAAGGCGCCGCATGTTTTTATATAATTTATTGTACTTGTAAATACGAATCGATTAAGTTAGATAATTATAACGTTGTGTTACACGAGAGAACTGCTTAATTTATTACGCAACCCGACCTTCCCGCTTTAGAACGACTTGGGTGCGCGATGTCGCATACTGTGTATCTTACAGACGCGACCGTGTACTTGCGCATTGTCTGTGATTACCGATGAAAGTTAGACATATATAACATGCAGTTGCGAATGATATGCTTTGATGCGCTTCAACAGACTGCTCTTTCGCAACGTTTTACGTTTTCTTTTTACAAAGTTTTCTCTACGTGCCGAATAAAATCAGAAAGAGTAATTTCGCCGCGTATCTCTATTCATTATACGAGCCGAGGTTAGAAGAATCTTTTATATGAATTAGAATGTACATGTTTCTCCCTTCCTAAACTTATTTATGTACTCTTGTATATTCTACTACATTAACGATATTATTTGTAATAATTCTTAGTGTCATACGAGATATTTTTCAAATAATAATGTATATGTACAAATATACCAATAAAATCAAGTACGCATGTAAATGCGAAGCGAATGTTTTGTAAATTGTTTTAATCTACACACGTTTTGCGAAACAATCCTTTTCCTAATTTTATTTCTTTCGACATTATTTATTACGTTTATATTTTAATTTATAAATTATAGTAGTGTAGACAAAAATAAATAAATACATTATAAAAGTGTATAGAGTGTGTGTAAAACGTGTGTTAGAGAAAAACAAAAATAAATAATAAATCACTCACCAGTGTCGATTTCTTGCGTTTGTGCTGGATCAGGCAATGGATAATCATGCAGTCGCAGATAGACTTCTATTGCACATTTCGCAGCTTTGAAGTAAAACGGATGAGCTCGTAGAACGTCTTCTAGCCTCAGTAGACCGACATAAGATCGTAACGTCATTTTCCTCATGCAGTACGTATGAAAATCGAATTGGTCCTCAATGATTTCCGAAAAATGCTGTAATGCCAAAATAGCGGCATTAATACAACGAATCACATGATTCGCGCGTATATGTTGCGAACACACAGCGTGAACACACATACAACTTACCCTGTCAACTTCGTGGCACTTTTTTAACGCCTCGCCGTATTTCCCAAGACGTTTGTACGCGTTGGCAGCTTCCGTTTGAATCCACATACACTGCATCTCGTTCAAGTTCTCCATCGCCAGAACTCCTTCCCTCGTAAATTTCCCACAGGTTTCCTCCGCCTCCTTGATAAGATTCGCACGGAGCATGTACTTGGCACATTTAGAATTGATATATCGGTCAGCCGTGTCCAATCCCTGCGCCTCATCCAACCACTTGTAAGCTTCTTGAACGTTTCCCGCGTGCTGTATCGACAAACGTACGAGAGCTTTTTTAGGCCACATATATCTCTTACATTGTTTTTTGTAATAAAATTTTGCGTTCGACGATAATGTGCGATAACAATCATTACATAAAATTCTACCTTGTAAATTCGTCCTTTGGTAACAAAAAGTTCTATAAGCGTAGGAGTGTGATCTATGGCAGCGTCAATCTCCATCAACGCCTTTTCTGTTTCGCCGAGATAATCGTAGTGTTGGGCCAAATAGTAATACGTCCACAGCAAAGCTGATGCCGGCTCTCGCGGATTATCCTTTTCCTGATCGCTGAAATGATCGTGAAGTTTTAACGCCTCCTTGTACTGCAGAAGCAGAGACGATATAACTTCAACTTTTTCTTTGTCGGTATACAATGAACGAAGATTCACGAATAACGGTGGTATGCCTTTATGAAGTCCTAAAATAAATACATATAATGTAGTTATTAAATATACATGGTACATCGTGTCAAGTATTTATTAAAGATAAGTAGTTATATATAGAAAAAGATTACCTCTTCGTAAATATCGATCGACCAAGACTTTAAATTCATCTCCTGTTGCGTAATTAAGTTGTAAACGGCGTGGCGCAGACGCCCGTGGAAAAAGTTCCTCGTATCTCTGAAGCATCCTCAGTGTTTCACTCGGCGAGGTGTGTCTTTCAGCTTCCGCTAGCCTAGTGTAATACGTTATATTTTCAGGATTAATATCTAACAGCTCCTTGTAAACTTGTTCAGCTTCCGCATATTGCTTTAATTGAAGTCTTAGTTTACCTGAAAGAAAAATAGATTAAAAAGAAATTTTAATATGAAATTTTAATATTGTATAAACAGTATTATTTTAATTGTCCATATTTACCATAAGTCTCCTTTACAGTAACCTTGTCACAAATTTGATCACTGTATTTGTCTAAATGCTTTAATGCTTGTTCACATTCCCCCGATTCTTGAATGACCATATTCTGATATAACAGTAACTCGCTATGCTCATAATCGTAACATATCTGTACAAATTAATGTAAATGTAATATCATTACACATCTTCTATCAAGTAAAATATTGCTTATAAGTGACGTACCATTGGAGAATTTCGAAAAGTATCTAAAATTTTCAGAGCCATTTCGTAGTCTTGTAACAAATGATATGAAATGGCAAATCCAATCCATGAAGCTCGTTGGGTAGGACGTAACATAAACAATTGGTATCTAGTATCCTAAAAGAAATAATTGATAAACATATATAATGTACACATCTCGCACATGTTACAATAGTAGAATATAATACACAAAAACATATAAGATTATAAGACAAAATATTTGTATCAATTCTAGAAAATAAATTTACCTTATAACCCTCCAGATCCCGCATTTGTATTTGTAGCAATGACAAATCCCTAAGAATTTGTATATTGTCTTTATCCCACCTGAGCGCATTTCTGTAACACTTAATGGCTTCGTCATACTTTTTGTCAGAGCGCTGCAGGAGACCATAAACGTGCCAGCACACATGCGATTGTAGGTCATTTCTGAGGCCACGTCGGACATGATCGTAAGCTTCTTCTTTGCGGCCTAGGCAGTTCAGTGTGAGACCTTTCATCGCCAAGGTCTCTCCATGTTCACTGAACTTTGGGTTTGATAGGATTTGTTTCGCAAACTTCAGCCCATTTTTGTATTGTTTGTGTTCGTAACATCTCTGCAAGAAAGAACATAGCATCATATCGTGAAAATGTGTGTAACAGGGTTAAATGAGAGAGGTTTGGCGAATTCTATTTCTGCGTTTTTCGCGCGAGATCGACGATACCGATTGTCGTGGGATACCGCCGGGCAAGACGGCTTTTCATTCATTAAGTTAAGCGCGGGAGCCGCGTGCCGCGGTCGCCAGTGACTTTTCTCCGTTTTTCCGCGAAGAATGCTTTATCATGAGAGCATGATGAGCGCATTCCAGTATTTGCCGGAGAGTGGGGTATCCAAAACAGAGTATTTTGATCGGCTATTACTCACCAGAATTCGCTTAAACAAGGCATTTTCTTTCGGGGGCAGAGGGTTCGATGAGGGCATTTTTGTATAACTACAAAAATAGTGGGCCTTTTCCACCCGATAAACTTAATTTTCACCACAAAACCTCGTGGCCACAAACGAAGAAGTCGATCTCCGATCACGTGATCATCTGCGACAATAATGTTCCGCCGGAAGCGTTGCTGCCACGGTGCCGCACAATTCAAGTGAACGTAACCATATCGGAACGTCGACCACGATCGATTGCCGATCGCATTTGTGAAATAATTGACACATATTTTTGCATATCAGTACGCGATTAAATAATTATCTCTGTGATAATTATTGATTTACAAACAATTATAACAAAAGAATATTTATATTTTATATAGAAAGTGAATGTAGATGCGGTTTCTATGAAACGTTCGAAACAAAAAGCAAATATTTTAAAACTAAGATTTATACTACAGAAAATACTAGCAATGATAAACTTTTGTAAACTTACCGATGTTTTTGTTTTTCTTCTACGATGTCGGAATGTATATTTACAAATGTTGACTTTGACTTGACTGTTTCGAGAATTAAAATCAACATTAACGTGATATAATCCTCGACGCCGCAGAGCAACTACGTAAACAACGCTCTTGATTGGCTTTCCTACGGTCAGGCATGCGCAGTAAGAGTCACTCTTAACCAATCAGTCGGCGAGCTGCTTCGTTTTGATTCGATGGCCAATCCGCCAATCGCGATCAAGCTCCATCTCTAGTAGTACATACTCGCATCGTATTTACGCCATCTATATCTATTGTATCAACCGAGCGGCCATTTCCCTGTCCCCGCGCTCTTCTCCAATCTTTCCAATTGACTCCGTTTGCTCGTCTCACCGCACAATTGAGGGCTTCATATTAGAAAAATACAAAGTGGATTTTTACAAGTAACATGCAAACAATTATAATTAATCAAAATTCATAACAATAATTTACGTTCTTTTCGCGAATGAGTTATGAAAAGTATCGTATGTCATTTTTTTTTTTCGGAGAGAATAAACGAGGCTAATGAAATCGTTTGAAAATTGTAATCCGATTAGATTCATAAGCGTAGCGGAACTATTGCGTGATTGTAGAAGCAGATGGTTAGGCGCCGTTCGAGTATAACACAAATGAGGCAACTCTAATGATTATAAATTGCGTTATAAAGAGAGAAAAAAAAAATAATTATCGAAAAATTGTGCGTCAAATAAAAGTTTCGCTCTACGCGCAAAATGTAAAAGTGGCGCGAAAGCGTGTCAGACAATAAAACGTCCGTCAGTGGCTGCTATTTATATCTCATCCGGTAGATTCCATATTAAACGTACATACACTAAGTCAAGACCCTCGTATTTATGTAAATTTGCACGCGTAATGCGCGCCTTTACGCATTGGCCTACGACAATGCGCAATGTGCAGCTCGACGAGCAGAACTCTTCGGACCCCATGCGATGCCCCTGACGCGTAACCACGATCAACTACGATATCCGGCGGCTCGACTATTAGTATAAACGAGGTACAGTAATTACTCGCGCATTATGGAACAGCGCGCGAAAGGGCCCGGGATATAATTGCATCGAGAGAGGGAGAGACTTGATAATATCCAATTAAGAAAAAAAAAAAAAAACACGGCGTAGAAAACGCGTTTTATTTTCTTCGGCTTTTGCGTATTCTTTTTCCTTCTTGTCGGATGCGTACGATAAACCACCTGTCCTCCCCGTGCTACGCTTAACGCGCGGGGTATCGGTAAGCGCGGTCGTTAACTCGCAACGATGAGCTCCGTGCTAACAAAAGACGAATACCTGTTTGCCACACCGCGAAATGTTTTTCTTCCTGCTAGAAAACTGCTTTCGTTACAATCGCTACATGTATCGCTGATGAGGGAAACACGAAAGATGCATCGTAACAACGAATGATATCGTGCGTAAACAAGACGATATCCAGAAGTCCATCTCTCGCAGTATACATTCTCTCATTAATGCGAAACTTTCTCTCCTATTAATGGAGAAATGTGCGGAAAGTATTTTAAGATATCGCGAAGACTTGAGCGAGTTTTAATATGTAATTTTTTTTTTAAGAGAGATGCACGCGTTTGTTGAACGTTCATGTTTATGTATTAATCTCTCTCTCTCTCTCTCTCTCTTTCTTTCTTTCTATCTCATTTTATTTTCTTTTCATCCTGCGTTCGAAAATCTATACTTCTACCTTTGTCGAATAGAGTCAGCAATAAATACATTGAACTTGTAGAACGAAAAGAAGCGAAGATTTTTTGTATTCTGATTGGTTAATAAACGTTACGTTACTCGACGAGTAGTTTTCGAACACCGCCCCGAGCGCCAGTCGGTCCGTCGATGTCACGTGATCCGCGAATTTCGGTTTTCTAGTCTAGTCTATTTCGCGAGTCAAAACGCGTCGTACTTCCCGCTACCGTTCGTCTAATCATTTGTTTATAGTCGTTGTAACAAGTCGGCAATCGTACGTGTTCTACCGAATTCGTCGCGGTCGCTTTTTTTCGCGGAATGTAAACAGTACTTTTTCTTCGAACCGAAGACGCGACCAAAGGATTCTGCGCGATCGCGCGCGCGCGCGGGCGCGCAGCGCACGTAAACATTCGCCGATTGTGCATACACGCGTGTGTCGCCGTTTGCAGTGCAAGTGTGTGCCCTCTCGCGCAGTGAATCGACCTAAGGGCGGCGAGAAGTGGGGTGTCGGCCGTACCGGTGGCTAAGAGAGAGAGAGAGGAGAGAGAAAAAGAGAGACAGAGATGGAGGTCCGCGTCGGAGGGTCAAAAAATGCGAGGCTGCGCGCGCACCCGCTTTGTCTCACTCGTCGAGCAGCGACGCTAGCGGCGACGGTGGGGAGTCGCTTGGTGAACCACGAGGGGCCACAGGGGTTCGTGAGCGGCTATGGCGGAACAGCGGCGAACTGCATCCTCTCAGTCGGCCGCTGAACCCGCGCGCTGTACGGTTGGTATGTGTGTATACACCGCGCTCGATCGCCATCCGTCCGTTCGTCTATCCGTTCGTTAGTTGTTTTTCGCGTACCGTTTTGTCATCGTCGCGCCGGATCGTCCGCGCTGTCTCACTGCCGCGAGTCTCGCTCACCCTGCAATTTTTATCCCTCCCCCCCCTCTCTCCGCGTCCTTTCGTGTTATCTGCGGCCGGGCCGACGCGACAAGTGAGATTCCGCACGTTTTCTTCCCGACAACCGACCAAACCGTTCGTTCGTCCTTCGTCTCCGAGGGAGGTGTTCCATCCGAGGGACAGACACAAGCGTGGAGACTACCGCTGCAGCGAGACTCCGCGAGGGATATCATCCTCTGGATTTTCGCCGGTTTCTCTTCCGCCGCAGTTCTTCGTCCTCGCACGCAGGCAGCAACGCCGACGCGAATCTCTTCTGCATGGTGAGTCGAATCTACATAAAATTTTTGTTGCATTGAGACCGGCGCCGTTCGCCGGTTGGACAATTTTGACATTGGAAAAACTGAAGGGCTGAATGAATGGAGGAACGTGTGTTTCTCACAGTCAAATTTGATTGATAGTATAAAGATGTTGTGTTATTGAAAATTAAGAGAGAGACGCGAAATTAAATTTCAAAAGACGATTGCTTTCGAGAAATCGTTTAGTTCGGCAATACAAAGTAAACATCAATCATGACCTTGCACCTTCAGATTTTTCGAATATCATATTGTGTCCCTTCGATTATCGAAAGTGTGGCGTTTTAACGATCGAGATATATCGACGAGGCGAGATTTTCCAACACACGGTGTGCCCATAGATTTCTTGTCGTCATTGCGAAAGACCGTGTTGTCTACTTTTGAAACAGGTTCAAATGCGCGGTGTATCGAATGAGTTCGCGCATTTGCACCGATTACCCTGCGGTCTATTAGGCCACGGCACGATTCACAATATACGAAGTTGCTACTATACATTGCAATACTCAAATAATCCTCTGAAAATAAGCGGAGTAGACAAATTTGTGTTTTCTTTGTCTGTTGTTCGAGATAACAATTCTTTGTTATTGTTATTTTTTTACATATACGTGAATTATCACTTCTGAAAAACAGTCTTTGTTTTTTAATTGAAATAACGCAGTTGTCTGAATAAATTGACAGTCGAATAAATAAAACATTACTTGACACACGGAGAAAAGAGAAATAGGTTATGTGTGTTCGACATACAACTGTCAAAAATACCCGTGCTTTTTCTATAGTCAATTATTTTATTGCGCTGCAAGGCATAGATCCTAAATAAAATATCCAAATTAAAAAAAATTACTGTTTTTGATTTTTCGAAATAATTCAGTCAGTTCGTATTTATTTTTCGGAGTAATAAGTCAAAGAATAATAGCCGGTACTTTCAACATTTAAATTTATAGAGTCAGCACAATCACCTTCAATTTACTATTGACATATTCTCAATCGAACCGCGCCTCTTTTAGTTCGTTTTGTAAAAAATCTTCATCAATGCTCGCTCGTATAAACCACTCGGATGGGTCTTTTTTCGTTGCAGATTGACTTTTCCCGAACTTTTAAAGAAAATCATGGTATATAAAAAAACTTTCCAATTTTCGACGTATTGTATCTTTGCGATTAAAATCTCGGTATAAAATTCCGAATAAAAAGTGTCGTTCCCTGCGTATCTTCTGAGAATTAGTTCGTGAAAAAAGAAATCCCATATTCTAGTTAATTACACGAAAAATTCCAAAAGCCCCGTAATGAAAGGGACATCCGGATAGTTTTTGGGATACCGTATTATATACGTGCTGGCGATAAAAGCACTCGCGGAGTGGTGTTCGCTAATGAGCGCGCTTGCGAAGAAAGGGAACGGGTCTCGCGTACTCGCCGGGTTTTCACACGTGCGCGCCAACGCGAGCAAAAGTGACGCAACAAAGAAAAGATGCTCGTCGGAGAGCGAGGCTGGGCCGTTCTTATTCCGGCAAAACTGCGGTTGTGTAATTTCAAATCGCACTTAGTTTAGTTCCGAATGAAACTCTGTTCTCTGTAGTATTTTGTGGATGTGTTTGACGGATGTAGTCCAATATCTGTATATTGTAGATATTTTTGTTTTTAGCAAAGATGGACTTTACGATTCGTCACATTTATTTACGTAGGTTTATATGGTTATTTGCAGATACTTATTTGTCTGTGAAATAAACAGAGTTATTAACGCATCTGTGCCGTATCGAATGTTTGCGTATACAAAAACTGAGTTATTCCTAAATAAATAATATCTAAGTAAATAATTCGCCTCGGTGAGGCTTTTTTTTCTCGGTATCAAAATTCACTATATGACAGTAGTGAATACTTGGGCCTATAATTTTAAATTCGAGGGAGGAAATCTTAAGAAAACTTTTTAGATATGGACAAATATGATACGAAACGGATTAATGACTGCAAATAGCGGTTGTGATGACCTGTAATTATCTGGCGATCATCGTCATTACTGTCGTCATCTCGTCGATCGTACGCTTAGATAAGCTCGTTTCCGCATATCAATTTCTATGCCGAGAAAGTCATCCGTGTCTCGATGAATCCGCGTGCGAGCGAGCAAGCGAGCGGTCTGCGCAGCGGTGACGGCTCGTGACGTAACGCGACATTTTCAGGTTTTCCGCTTCCCTTGGTGATGACCAGTTTTCCTTCGCTCGCGGTTTGTAACCGAGGGGAATTTTTCGTGCGGCCAGATGCGTATCATGTATATCCATGTAAACGTAGAAGCGGCATGGTCGCACGTGTTGAATAACAACACCCGCTTCCTCGAGCCGGCTCGTTCTCGGGAGCACAAAATTGTTCGTGTCTCGCATGATATAATCATAAGTGGCACTAAGAATGGAATTAGCATTGTAAGAACTGGAGCTCTAATGCTATAGTCGTATGTCACGCGTGGGTATACATGTATATATATATATATATATATGCAACACGGTGTGTTTCTGCCATGTGACGAGGCTTTCTTCTCTCCTCCTCTCCCGTGTAGATCTCGTTACTTCCTGCGGATGAGATATAGTGAAAAAAAGGAGAAAATTATAGGCCGCTCGAAGTTACGTCTTCATGTACGAAGTCTTCGCACATCGAGAGTTCTTCAAGCATCTTCAGGAAGTTAGGGTTCACCTGACACGTATGCGGGTTCACAAAATGTGTCTTCTTTAAATTGTGTAGAAGTAATTCGGTTTTATTATGTATAGACATGTATCGTTTTTTTTTTTTTTACATATTTTTCTTTCTCTCCGCCACTTGCAATTACGAATAGTCAAAATAATTAATGACACTAAATTCAAAATTTAATGTTTCTGTAATTAAAAGTTGCGGCGTTTCTATTTTCTCCCGTTTACGCAATTCAATAATGTAAACCATCAATACCCGTCGGCAATTTAGCATAATTACCGGTAATTGCAAGTACGCATTCCCATCGCGGGGAACGTTACGGGTCTGCCGTGTACGCTTTGATCCCTAATTAAATGCGAGCTGTGTTTCCACGCTCTTAAGTGTTAACAACGTCAATTATATTGATAACCGCGACTTGCAATTATAACTCTAATAACATCCCCCGTTCGGACTGACGTTTCGTCTGTAATTGAACGTCTGTAATACGTACCATGTACGTAGAATTTAAAGGAACGGAGTTGTACGTTGTTCGTAACGACAGTGGGGTGTTGGAGAACATCTGGAATAACTTTCTCGCGGAGTTTGACTTCAGGGTCGCTTGAAAGCGCGAACTGCCAAGTTATGCCAACTTCAACACCGAGTGTCGCAGTACGACAATCGATCTTTCCGGCCAACCCGCAGACGCGTGCTCGAATGCCGCGAGTTTCCGTTATGAAAATCCTACTTCGCATTCGCGTAATCCCCGGTATATGCCAAACAAATCTCCGTCACATAAAACAGGAAAAATGCTGACGTAGGTGGTCTCCATTTGTAAAACCTACATCTTGTTGGATGTAAGTTTTAAAAATGTAGCTGTGTATATTGTAAGATGCGCGCGACGAAGACAATTTCTCTCCAAAACAAAAGAAAAATTTATTTCACTAAAAACTACGTTAGGTACACAATGCTGCACTAAACAATACTTTTTAGAGTCTTCTAAAAGAAGAGAGTCTTTCTAATCGAGGTGATTCATAAAACATATAGTGTTTCACGTCAAAACTAGGATAATAGATATCCGGGTTACTTTCAGTTATTTTTATCATACAAATACTTTAAATAATAAACATATGAGTAAATATATTTTGATAAAAATAAGTAATAGATATTCCTAAAGCGTAAATATAACTGACGATGTGATTTTATGTTTTTTTGTATACTTGATATTTCAAAATTACTACTTTTACTCACGCGCGCGCGAATCTTAGAATAAATTACAACCTAATCGTAATTATGATTAATGAGAAATTAATTACTTATCTCCACGATATCGCTGCGCAATGAAATAAAACAGTAGGCTTGACTGTGCGTAAACGCACACGTGCAATGCGCACGTAAAGCATCCGACGAGATAAAGAATGGTGTTATTTAAGATTATCGAACGAAAACGTATCTATATTTATATCTCACTTTATCCGGACAACTTTCATTTACGCACGATCTCGCGATTATTCATACCAGCGATATTGAGACGATGATGAGACATCGATAAAAGATAATTGCTCGCACCCCAATGTTTGATGCGGAACTTGACGATATGTTGTTGTTTGTATTCGTATTGGAATCGATTTTCGGGCAAATCATCCATGTCTTAATTCGGAAACTATATAGACGATAAAGACTTTTCTCAATATTTGTACGGTTTATTGTGAACTTCAAAGTTGCAAGCGATATTTTTTATGTCGACCGGGTAGGTAGTTGCGACCGACTGGTTGCGACAAAACGCGTGCGTGCAATCGCGGCCAGGAAGTAATTTTCTCTTTTTTTTTCCTTTTGTCGCGGCGCGCAAAAAAATTTCGAGCTCTTTTTGACTTCGACCGCACTTTTCTCGTAAATCACCCCTCACAGCACCATTATTGCTTCTGAAACCGACTTGGTTCCAAGACCGCGCATCAACTTTGCGTCGTAAAAGTCACACCACGTTTTCGCACGGTTCTTTCTTTTTCTACATTACATAGAAATCTCAGTGGGCAATTCACATTATGCCTTTCGACAAGTCTGTATATAAATAACTTTCACATTACGACATATTTGTTTATCGCATACCTGAATTTATTGCGATATTTGATCTTTATTCGGTTAATTTGTCATGTTTTTATTCTCGATGTCGTGTTTTTTTTTTTTTTTTTTTACTTTTACTAAAAATCCGTATTAAGAGAAAATCGTATTTATTACTTTTACAACGAGCAAAGACGGAACTATTCATAGATGCGTTGTCTCCCGATATCGCGTGCATTATTCTCGAAGTGCGTTCAATGGCGACAACAACTATGGCCACGAAACATCCTAATTCACATCGGTTGACATTATTAGTGATACGTTAATTCGATATCTTGCTTATCTTGCACACAGTAGAACCTCTCCGTTAGTTAACACCGGCATTAACATCGATACGGTGATCGTCTTCCAAACGATTAAGAATTCCCGCTTCCTCGTCTTCTCTTTCGAAAGCACTTCGGTCGTCGTAGATATAGTCGGATAAACCTTTTAAAACGTCAACTTATCGGCATGTCCGAAGGACACTACCCACCTACCTACCTAACTACTTATTCAGAAGAACGAAACCAGAAGAAGTCTTCGGAGTGGACACATTTTTTTTTTTTTTTCAAATTTGTCATGTTGTCTCTTATACATGTCTATGTGTGTGCCTGTTTTTTTTGAAATCTAAAAGTTTTGCTATATTGAACGAACATAAACTCGCTCGCTGGTCTTTAATTGCTCATAATTTTTAGTCTCGGTGTGTCTGGCTCGCTCGCGGCGATAAATTTCTCCGCTCCCTGACTTCGGCATGATCGCCGTAGCTTGCTCTCCCCTTTGTTCTTCTCCCCCTCTCGTCGATATCGTGAATCTTATACCTGGATCCTACACCTGAGAACGTGCGCGCAAGTAACGTGTACTCCCTTTCCCCGTCCTCCACCGGATCCAATTCGAAGGACCTCGGTTACTTATAAACCGAAAGCGGAGGCAGGGAAGTAACTCTCTCTCTCTCTTTTTCTCATTCTTTCTCTTCCTCTCTTTTTTCTCACGAAGGGAGCAGAAGAGAGTCGACGCAAAAAACCAATTACCGCTCGAGTATGAAGGCGTGCAATAAAATATCGGCCGCGATCGGTTCGCTCTGCTAGATAATTAATATGCCTAATGGATCGATGACGCGGCTACGGCGAAATAGCAGATACAGCGCGCACCGCGATGCATTAAAACCCTTTAGCTGCGTCACAACTCGCAACGAGAAAATGAAGACATTTGCGGTAGTAAAATCTTAATGAATAATATGGTTCGACGGTTTTCTTATTAATTAACGGCACTGTTAATGCACGTCTCGTGTTCTAATTAACATGAATATAATAAGCCAGGATAGTGCACTGTATAATAACTGTGCAATCGTTTAATCTGATGATGATTTTTTTTTGCGTTTCTTTTTTTTTAAAAAAGCTAAAAACTATATACAAATTTAATATAATTTTGATAAACGAAAAATCTCGAATTTTATATTAAAACGACATATGTAATTTGTTGATGAGTTATCGTATTTGGTCATATATCGTCTTATTGCGCATTTTCTGCGCAACCATTGCGAACGATCGGCAATTCACGCAAAACTTTTTTTCTCTGTCTCGTGCATTTCCGCGTTTTATTTTCAATTCTCGCAATACGCAGAAATTGGACCAAAGATCGCGTTGCGGAACAACTTTGCGCGACGAGGCTGTATATATCGCGTCGAGGCGTAACAGATCAGAGTGAAAGTCCGGGACACACGAACTCGTGCCGTTCGCGCGAGCCTGTTTCTCGTCGAAGAGGAGTCCGCGCCGCCGATGTTCGGACTGCGAACGGATCCGAAATAGTCGTGAGCGCATTTGCGCGCTCGTCGACGCGGCTGGCGATGCTTACGCAATTACGTTACGAGAGCTTATTGACTCGTTATCTTCTCTCTCTCTTTTTTTTTTTTTTTTTTTTTATCACTTTTCTCTCCAGGAAACGTTTTCTCGCCACGGTCGCTTGTTCTGGCACGCGCTTGTCTTCGCTTCTGTTTCGCTTCGACGCTCTCAACGCGCGCAAGTGTGTATGCGTGCACGCACTTCCGATCGAGTCTACTCGGTCAACCACTCCACGCCACTTAATGCGGCTTTAGTCGTGGTGAAAGGGTCCTCGCCACATTTCAGCGGCTATTTTTATCACCGGGGTGCGGTGTACTCTTCTTGCATTCGACGGTTCTCATTTGTACTCGCTATTTCCGTATTTTCGGTACGTGTGCGCGCTTGCTTGTCGTTCGCCAAATGTTAAGGTTGCCGGTTGTGTGAATTTGCGCTTTGTGAATCAGAAAATTCCAGACTTTCAAGTACTCAAAGCTCCGCGTTTGTAGAGAAAACACGGAAAGGAAATACGATCTCCTCCGTGTGTTTGAAATCGAAAATACATACGCATTTCTGAATTGCGCACGAAGAATTTCGAGACGCAACTGCGCAACAAGTGCCTTCGTGTTGTCGCATTTCGAAAGACCGAGCGACGGAAGTGCATCCCACTACACCGTTCACGGGAATTGCAACACCGATGTTAATTGCTGAATCAGAATATATATGTATATACGGGGAGACGTCTTTATGATTCACGTTCGAGGAGTTGCCTGTACATTTCGATTTCTATGTCAATGACGGGGATAAACTAAACATGTATACGTACTTTCCCGCAGCGTCAAATTAGACTACTTTGTGTAGGTTGACACAAAGAAAGACCTCGTTCGAGATATTCGAGAGTGCTATCGTAAGTCAATACACACAGCCCCGCGGTCACAAAGCTTGTTACAAAAACGCCGAAAGAGCTATTTACCACAGCAAATACAGATCGTAGGTGTAAATATTGCAAATCCGACCTTCGTACTGGGTTTTTTTTTTTTTTTTTTATCTCGTGGAGCGGTCCACATGCGGCTCACGCGTAATATATCGATAAACTTCGAAATATCAGAGATCCGAAATATCGGAAACGTCATCGAATCCTATCACAAATTCTCTGAAAAATTCGAAGTTCTTCTTATCTACTTTTTGATGATTGATTTGTCTCATACAAAAAAGTTTACGCGTCAATCAAACTTAATCTTCTCAATAGTCAAGTTTGTACGGTACTTCTCGGATAATAAGGCTTCGATTATTTTTCTCAATAAGAAGGCTTTTTTATCCTCATCGTTACTGAAAAAAACAGATCAGCCATAAAAGTTGACAGTTTTACGACTGACCTTTTTTTTTTTTTTGGAACTTTCAAGGCGAGTTATCTATTCGTTCACTTGGCTCCGCTTACGCGTGTGTAGTTGTTGTCAATCTCCGCCGTTAATGTGATTCGAGAGATCGTCTTTGTCACGTTCACTTTCAATTCTCTCTCTGTTGTAATTCGTCTCGAACGGCCGAAAAAAATTTACGACCCATTCCCCGAAAAGCAAACAATCTGACTCTTCTTGTTACACGGCCTGAAATTATTGCGGTCTCGAATTTCGATGCGTAATAATTTCGATATAAGAGAGCAGGAAGTGATGTATATGTCGACTCTTTCGTAGTAAATTGTGATACGTGAAACAAGAGCTCGAGAAGACGATTTTATTTTCATTTTTATTATTGCAAAAAAGTCGCGCAACAGCGTAAAATAGCGACGAATGCCGCGTTGAAACAATGACCGGTATTCGGAGCGTGCATTTATTTAAATCGCAAGAAGAGGCAAGTGTTGCTCTTTGCGCGCCGAGTGCGCAGCGAAGAGGTTAAATATATCTGGCCTGGCCTAACCGTTCTTCCTCCTCCTCCTCCTCCTATTCCCATTCCTTTCGAACGACCGGTCTTTGCTAAGTCAGATTCGAGTGCAGCACTCCGCGCGAGAATCGTGCGAGGAGTTGCCCCGATGACAAATGGTCATTGGAACAGAAAAGCTACCAAGATTAGTTACGGGAAGCGAACGCACATTGAAGCTTCATATCGTTTTCTGACTCGCGGATTAGATTGGACGAGAATTTTTCTCATTACTATCATCATCTCGATGAACAACGACAGAAACTCCTGATTATATGAATTGAGTTTTAATATCTCTCACAATTAACTTTTTCGGGTTGCATAACAAATAATTGCAGGATTTGTGACGCATAATATGTATTTACAATTTAATGTAGTTTAATTCTGTTATTTAATATACTGTAATTAATAATTGAATATATTTGATTAATTAATATAATTAAAACACCCCGCACACTGTTTTGCGTCACACAATCACGGGCGGAAAACTTAACGACGAGAGAACTGAATATTCAAAATATTTATTAAAACATTTTCGTAATTAATGCAAATGAGGATATATAGTCGCGGAGCGCTATAATATAACTTTTAGTGCGCAGAGAGGCGCAAAGAGCCGTTGAATGAAAATATTTGGACCGGAAATTATGCGCGATATTTTCGCACTCCAATAATAAACTGAACTACGTTCGCGGCGGATAACGGATAGCGCCAAACGAATAATGATCGTTAAATTGGAGCTGACGAGCGCAGCTTTCGTTCGTCGACGCATGATACTATATCCTCGTGTAATCCCGATTTATTTCTCCCTCTTTCCTCTCCTCCCACTCCGCTCGATTTCAATTACCGGGTCGGGCGTGCGCTGAATCACAAAAGCCCGCTGACTTTGAAAATAAATCTGCTTCAATAGTTCGGAATGAAATTTTTCGGGACGTTTGCTTCTATAGAAACACCATTAGCTTTTTATGTGCGAGCCGAGTGGAAAACATTTTAAATTGAATTATGTCAAAATTATACGCTAGAAATCGTACGCGGTTATATATATTTGTGTGTATAATATAACGATATAATATAATTACATATAAAATTGTGCACCGCGCGCAATATAAGTAAACATTTTTCACTTTGCGCTCTCTTAAAAAAAACAAAACAAAAAAAAACAACAAAAACAAAAAATACGACCGCAATTTGCAGCGAGTGTAAAAGCGCCGATGCGTCCGCGAAAAAATACAGTAAGTGCCGCGGTGCGTGTAAGTGGGAAGTGTGCGGTGTGTGTTCGCCCGTAGGTGCTTGTTCGATGTGGGAAGAAAAAAAAAAGGAGTACGAAAGTGCAAGTCGTTTGCGTAACGCGTGAGTTACTTACGGCGGCGCTCACACCGTCGTCGTCAGTTTTATAATAACGCAGCGTGTGCATCTTTCAATTCAGCCTTCGTCGATTATTACGATATGTTCACAACTGAATTCTATCTTTGCGATATTTTTACGAGTTTGTTAAGAATGTAATTATACATTTAGGAAATATTATTATACACTTTTTAATATATAATAATATTCAACAATTTATAGAGATATTTTTGAGATCTTTTCGACAAATGTATATCGCTGGATATTTCGTGCGAAGAAAACCGAGTTGAGAATAATTACGACGAAAAGTCAAAAATTCGTGTTTGCTTTTCAAATAGTGCCTAAAAATACACGTGAAATATTAAGAAATCAAACAAATTTTTTTTACATTTGTTGACAATGACAATACGCTTTCGCAAACGAAGAACGAGGGATAAAACGTGTGTATGTAGGAGATTTCTCACGACTGATGGAAGGTGACTTCCCGATCGACCTCCGCATCGACGATAGCGCGCCGACGTTACTGTAAGGCTTCTGTTTATCGCGGGTATCGCTTTACCGGGATTGTCCGCTCAGATAGGTCGGCAATATGAGCCAAGGTTCGCCGCGAGAAAGTTACGGCCTCGATGACAAGAGTCGAGTAGAAATTTTGTCGACGCCACGCATAAAAGAGGCAATAAAGTTATAGTGAGATTATGCACGTATATATTTTTGTATCTTATAAAGATGTTTTATTGCGATTTCTTTTAAACGCGGCACTAAATTTTAAATCGAATTTCGAGATACGAATTTCTCTCTTTCTCTCTCTCTGCGGGATGTTGCAAAAGGTGAGAGAGAAAGAGAGAGTACACAAAAGGATATTTAAAAATATTTAAGGATAACGGGATCGTTACGGTACCACTCGGTGATCTACTTGTCCGGCGCGGCGCTAGAAAATTGAGCGAATCGATTATTATAACTGACAACCAGATGGTTTAGGATTATTAAAAAAAAAAAAAAAACAAAAAAAAAGAAACCTAGATATGGTTGCGCGATGACACGGCAGTGCAGAGTCATCTTTTCGCGCGCGCGCGCGCGCGCGCGGCCGATACCTTTCCAACAGCAGCCATTATTTATCGAGTTTTCGTGTCCGTTATATCACACCGCGTTATTAGTCCGTCATTAATCCGTGCCAATGCGAAAACGCAGATATTGGAAATTACACGTTTGCGCGCGACGCCAATCATCCCCCTTGATTATACACAGAACTCGAAGAAAAAGAAAAAACAGGATACCTACCTCGCGTAACCTTCCGAAATTGCAATTCGCACACGTGATCAACGCGCGATATCGCGCTACCGCGACTATTACACGAGCGCATTGTTGCACAAAGTCTTCTATTTTCTCGAGGATTTTGTACGGTCGTCGCGCTATATAATTATAGCGATCGCCTTGGTGTACATTATTATCGCGAAATGCGAAACGGAGAATTATGCAAACGAGAATAGATCTCTCCTCGAATTAAGTCGGATACAATAATCGAGAACAAAAAAAAAGGAGGGTACCTATTACGTAACGAGAGAAATACGGGGAATATAAAAATACATTCGCCGCCTCGTCTTTGTAGAGAGAACGATCTTCCCCTTCTTCATCTCCGAGAATTTCATCGATTGCCGTTCACTGGATTAAGGATCGCGATCTTGAGATCGGTTCGATTCTTCGACGGCTATCGGTTGCTTCCCACGACCAATCCGATCCTAACGGCCGGCGGTGTCTCTAAACACGCCCGGCTGAAAAGGCGGAGGCGTTGCCACGAGGCCGGATAAGTGTCGGGGCCCGTCTTCCTCCCTCACGGGCGTGAGGCCGAAGCAACTCAAGTGTTGAACTCAATTCCGTCAGGTTCAACTCGGCTGTTTGTTCTCGTCAAAGACGGAAGTCCATTGACTGTGATATTCCGCGCGTCGCGTCGCGTCGCGAAAAGTTTCTCAACGGTGTTGAAAATCTGCTTGCACTTTGTTGAAAAACATTCTCAAATGTTTCCTGTATTTTTTTTTCGTTAATTCATAAAACGCGCAATGTCACCATAGAGATCATCATATAACGTTTTATTTACGCAACATTGTTACTTGTCTGTTGATTGCCATAATTTTTTCTAAACAAGAAATTGTTGCCAACTGGAAATTAATGATGTCAAGTAGATGTAAAACAAATGCTGAAAGTTTTAATTCTCTCCGGGGTTTTTTTTTGGCGAACATGTAGCATGAAAAGAATACTCATGTTGCAGAGAGAAGGTTGCATTTCTGGCGACATTGTCAGGCGTGAGTCATCGCGGCGCTTTTGCCGCGCGCGCGCGCGCGGTGAGTTACCGTTAACTCTTAGCACGACGACGTTGAATCCGCGAACACGTGAGAATACCGCCTTTTTACCGCGCGCTCGTTATTTCCGTCAGCGTATACTCGGCGATGTTTGTTTGTTTGTTTACAACGCCTTTTTCGAGCGACTTCAAGGAAAGCACGAAGGGCATCCGAGCGGGCGCATTCAAATGATGTTATTGTTTCTGGCAGTACGAAAAGTACGACAGAAAATAACACATCGGGGTTGGGTAATTTATCATAGCTCGTTGCATTTTCTCCGTGCTTTTCGATCTTGAGATATTACAAAGTATATGTAACGAAAATTTATTTCATTTGTAATGCGCTTGCTCGTCGTAAAAAACATTTCGCGCGCCCCTAAACATCAGTCAAATGTCTCGCTCGCGGTGTCGTAACAAGTTATGAAACGCGAGAGCGCATTATAAAATATCTTCTCAATTACTGAGCTCGCTCTATTCAAGAGACGTTCAGACGCGTCTAGCAAAATTGGCTTCTCTTGTCTCGCGCGAAATCCGAGGTCAGTTTAAAACCCTCTCCTTACGTTGTATTAAGTCGCTTTGTTGGAGCCTCCAACTGACAAACGAGGCTGGAATGTGCCGCAATTACTGACGTAATGCAACGACGCCACAAGTCGACAGGTAGATAGAAGTCTTGATCAATCGCTAAAAATACGTACTTTCTCTTATTTTTCGACTTGCGGATCTTGAGTTACTACCACGTCCTGGATTAATAACGAAAAGATCCTCGGTTTGAATCATCTAAAACGCCAAATCGGATTTTTTATAGGTCGCTCCCTCTTCGATAAGATTTCTTTAAAATAGAAACGTTTATGCGCGCTTCAAGTGGTTTGGAGCCCATCAAAAAGATCTTGTACAGGTCTTTTATTGCGCTTTTTAAACGAGAGTGTTAAAAAGAGAAAAGGCCAAGGTCTTTCTCTCTTAGCCGTAACTTACTGATGACACAAGACGGATTCTGATTTAAAATTGATCGCAAAATGTTGTCTAAAAATATACTTCCAACATCAAGTGTGCGAAAAAAAAACATTTTTTGAGGATACCACGAGGAAATTTATTTTTTATTTATTGCGTTGACCTTCGGGGATATGACTACGTATTTTTCTGGCATCGAGCGAGACAATCTACGTTCATTGATTTTTTTTTTTTTTTGTCGTACATCTTGACATCTCTCTTACACGTTTCACATTAAGAAGTAAAAACGACCATATATTGAGCAATTAATTGCAGAATCGAACTTCCTTGTTCGGTTACATTGTAACGCTCCGACAGGTTCCGGAATGTCCATTCGGAATTGCGACAGGGTTAAGACACGCATTCTCTGCCGTGTGCACGCGCATTGTGTGCTCGCGCAATCTTTCTTCGTCGTCGGGTGGTGGCCGAGCGTATATACACGTACCGCGGAGAGGAATAAATCGTGTGGGACGTGATGCTTATAGAGGTAATTGAGCGTGTGTCGCTTCGCGCTGATGAGCTATTATAAGGATCGGCGGGAATCAGCCGTTCTTACGTATAATAAAAATTATTGCGCTCTCGCTCGCTTGGGCGCGCGAGCGCGTTTGACGAGAGGACATTACCCGACGACGACGTCGTCGCGCATCACCAGGCCTGACGTCCGCGCGCGAACGAGAGGAAATTACGCTACAAATTCGCTCTCTTACGAGGCGAAAGATCCCAAGCTGACGACCGGCGCGCGAACAAAAGTATAGATTACGTCCGGAAAGTTTTCTTCTCAGGGTCGGTTGTTGTGTGAGACAACGGAATTAAATAACTAAGTAACTTTCTTTACTTTTCTTCGATCGAAAAACAAAGAAACTGCGGAAACTTTGTAAAGGAGTATAAAATACTTAATATAACAGATAACTTAGATCACGTGTTTCTTCTTTATCGCAGTGAAGAATTTTTAACGATGCGTTCATTCCCTTGAATTCTTTTCGCTCGGAGAAGTGTGCAAGACGCGGCCCTGTCGGTTTCGTATCTTCATAAACGCCATAGCGGCGTTGCGCGACCCATCCCTAGTACTAAATTACTCGACAGTTGTCGCGTAAAGTTTCGCCGTTCGGCTTCCCGTGCGTAATATCGCTTTGAAGTTTAAAACCGAAGAACGCTCGCGAGAAGATCATTCGCACCACGTAGGTAGACATCGCGTGTACACGGGACAAAGGAGGAAAGAAGAAACGTAACGTGTGTAATATGTAAATGCAGAAACCGAGTTGAACGCGCGCAGCTGTTTGACTTGCCGGTGAGACGATTACACGCAATGACATGCGCTCTGGGAAAAGTTTTCAGCGGATTCCAACGAGTTAGACAAAGGAATGTATAAGTATGTACGTATGTAGAAACTGAATGAAATTTGTTTTTTTTTGTTTTTGTTTTTGTTTCTATACATCTGCGAGAACAGATCTTGCGAACGCAACACGACTTCTGTTTTGAAACAAAATTTGTTATCACACTGTACATGATGTGTGTGTGTGTACATGTTCTTTCATGATCTCGTCATAAGTTTCGGTTGTTTTGGCTGCGATGAGCCGGCGCGATCCTTCCCTCGTTCGAACTTATGCTTTTGCCGTCGTCATAAAATACGCGAACCCTTAAGGGCAGCCGCGGGGAAAACAATTTTTGCGCCCGGTTTCTTGCCGGAATCGACCGCACCTCTTTTCGGAGTCCCTTCCGGGATTTATAAGCAGTCGTCGCACGTGGATTTATAATAATTACAAACACGCGAGAAAAAAAAATGAAAGAGTTTGGCCGGTCCTGCTGCGCATGCAAGCGGACGGGGGACACGCGAAAACGGTCGTTCGGCATCACGCGCAGAAGGACCAACGTAACGCGAGACGCCGAGGGAGAGATTAATGCTCTGCCATTCATTACAAACTTTTGCCGTGTACACCTCCTCGTCTCTTTTTTACGCGCGATCGACCCCGGCGCGCGTTTAACATGAGCGCGAAAGGAAGTAACGAGCGGAGCGAAAGTTACCACGAGCACAAATAACTAAAGTACGAAACGTTTAAAAAGCAATAATTTCTACAAGGAATATATGTATTTTTTTGATGATAATTTATAAGCGAAAGATCGTTGTATTTTTTTTTTTTTTTTTTTTTTCACGACAACGTACGAGATATTACCGCGTTTCTTGTGTAGACACATGTCCTTTTTTTATCGTTTTTTTTTTTTTTTTTTTTTTTTTTTTAATATACGTTTGTGTACATATAACGTCGCGCGCGGGAGGAAAAACACATGCTTCAAGATCCGTTAATGCTCGGAGGCATGAAATTAGGACCTCTGTTATTTCAGAAGAGATCAGTTGACTCCTCCTCGGCATCAACGTTAATTCGCTCCAGTTTAAGTCGTTACGACGTCTTTTATCACCGCGGAAAAAGTTCTCATAAAACGAATTTTGTGCATCTGTACTCTGCTCTCTCTTTTTCTCCTCTCTTTCTCTCTCGCTGTTTCTTTCTTTCTCTTTTCGCTCATGATGTTTTTACCTAATCGTTCCGATGTGTCACTTCAGTTATTTAAAGCGATGCATCCAATTTAACGCGATGAAAAAATATCTCTATTTTGGTTTGCGCAAAGACATTCAATGCTATTTTTGTTGTAGATGCATCGCGAATATTAAAAAATACGGCGATACGACTAAACTGTCACGCCTCGTGCGTTTTGCATTTGCATAAGCAAATTTTATGTTTCTCGCCAATTAAATCTCGCGCGCGTGTTCGCTTCCCAGAACAATAACTTTTGGAAGATCGCCACAGATATTCAATGTATCGCGTCGCGTATCAGATGGTGTATACGACCCACCCCCGAAATCCCCTCGGTTTTGTGCTCGCAAATCATCATCTTTAATTCATCGTCAAAAGCCCGCATCAGGTAGCAATTACGGATCGCGCATGCGTGCGTGCATCGCGGCGCGGTGTGTTGTGGCACGTGCGTCGGTCGGACGGGCGCCAGCACGTGCAACACCGAAATGGGATACGCGGGGAAGCAGACGCGCCGCGGAGGAACACACGTCCGGTCACTTTCGCAAATGCGTGTTCTTGGGTAAAAACTTTAATGACGTTTACTTCTCTTAAGATAGAATCCTCTCATAATATTGACAAATTCTCAGCTAATTCGAATACATAAAACGTTCACCTGATGCCTACCACTCGAGAATCTTCAAGAGACTCGAGAGCGGCGATAAATATTGCAATCCGTGAGGGAAGAAAATACAATTTGAAAAAAAATGATAAGTGCGCTAGTGTTCGTTTATGAGTTTTACCTCGTCTTCGGGTGAAGCGGCTCTCTTCGATAATAAAATTCCGCCCGGGGTAAACACACGGAGCGTGTGTCCCTCAATAGACCTTCCAGAACGAAGAGCCGGGAGAGAGAAGACTTTGCTCAGCGCGGCAACTCGATGATAAAACTCTCTCAGAAGAGAGAGTGGACACCTCCTCGCCTTAGCCTGGAGGTTCCCGCCTGAACGGGATGGAAATATTTGACTCTTGCCCTCGCAGGTACACACACGCATAGAGAAAGGAAGAGAAAGAAACCGGGGGAGGGGGGACTCTCTCACGCACGTTCGCGTATGTACCTGCGCGCCCGGGTCGCACGTGTTGTGCGCCGGTGTCGGTCGAGCTTGACTTATGTGTGCAGCAGCTGCAGCGCCGCAGTGTCATTGACATCGCGGCTGGCGCACACCAGTTTCCACTGTGCGCGCGCGCTCACTCACTCACGCAGCCAGCCAACCAGCCAAGCCAACCAGCCAAGCCAACCAGCCAACCAGTCAGCCAGCTAGCCTGCCAACCAACCCACCACCACCCGGGTCTTGTCCTCCTACCGATCGTACATTACACGCGAGGACGATTATAGCCCCGGCACGCTAACCGGCTGGCTGATGTTCGCTGTTCGCGATCGCGAGCGAGCGAGCGAACGCGCACGAGGATCCTCCCACCATTTTTCTTCTCTCGTTCTCTCAAACTTCTTCCTTCGCAATGTCATTTCAGACTGTCTTTAAGAATCCTCTCTCGCGCTTTCTCTCTTTCTCTTTGGTTATATTGTTACACAGCTATTTCTTTTTTGTCATACACTTTTTACAAAGATATGAAAAATTAATGTTCTCGGATATTCTCTTAAGTGTCTTGCACATGTCTTGTAGAATTTAAGCCACATTTAGAGAAAAGAACCCGTTGTTCATCGTTCTTTATCTCTTTATCTCCCCTCTGTGTCTCTTTGCTTTATCAATTTTATACTCTTGAGAGGAATTTTTTATGCGCTTTACTCTCTCGCCGAACTCTCCCCCGAAAGGGATCTCGTGCACGAGTGTGGGTGACACGAGCTCCCTTCCAGGCGAGATAGAGATGATTTATGTAACCGTATCCGGGTGTAGTTCGTACTTTTCGCGACTCGCCCGCGTCGTGCTCAAGCGAATGAGAAATTCCGTCCGAATTGATAGCGCGGCAAAACATTTATGTTTGGCGAAAACGGAGCACACCGAAAAGTTTAAATTGAGATTTCACCTCACGTGTATATATATATTTGAGTTCTTTCGAAGAAGCGCGCGCAAAAGTTTGTGTTATCGGGGACCGCCATTTAAAACGAACTCGCGAATGCAGTTTATTGTTCCTGTTAGCCGCGCCAAAGCCGTTCGCATAACGTTCCCCGCGACGTTTTCGTAACAGAAGATCGTTAAATGCGAAATTCAGTTGCCCGCAATGGCGACGAAAGCGAATGAGCGGAGGCGCCGAAATGTACCGAGGCAGCAGGGACGTGATGAGAAGAGCTGAGGCGAATACCGAGGACGCGCAGTTGGAAGTATGCCGGCAAGCGGGATGATAATTTTGTTTAGTATGGAAATTATGGGAACGCGCGCCGCGAATGTAATTTCGGAGGCGCGCAGTAAGAGACGAGAGATAATGGGAGAAGACGGAGGGGAGGGGGGATAACTTTGGATGATTCATACCGAGCGATCACCCGAAGAAAGACAGTGAGAGAGAAAGAGAAAAAGAGGGGGAGAGAGAGAGAGAAGCTTGAACGCAAGCGAAAGTAGATTATAATTTTGAAAATTCTCTTTTTCTAGAAACAGTTTTTGAAAGATAAATACAGGTATTGTATAAATTATTAAAAAATAATCCGATCGAAGAAGTTCGAGTTTTGAATACGCAATGAACGCGATAAGGAATACGTATTGTGTCAATGACTCCGCGACGTGAGTCACGTGTCAAGCGTGGACCAAATTCAACATCCTTAAGCTTCTCCTCCTCTTTTCGGCGGTTCATTTCGGTTTTGGGATTCCGCGCACTTCTCTTCGCGACGTGCTTGGACGAGCTTTTCGAGAGATTTACAGACGGTCATTTTTCAACTCTTCTTCCAGTCTCTCTTTTTCTTTCCTTCTCTTTCCTTCTCTCTCTTTCCCTTCATCTCTCCCTTTTTCTCAAGTCGGAGTTAGTCACGTCTAGTCACCTCCTGCCAGTCCCGTGCGCCTTCTTCGGTCCGCTTTCTTTCTCCTCTCGCCTCGCGCTCCCGACTTCGCATCTCCGCCGAGCTGCCGCGTTTCTATTATTCTTATTTTCCATCCTTCCTCTTCTTTCCAACCTTGCTCCTGTTTCGTTTCTTCCATACGCCGCTCCCCGCTTCTCCCTTCGGAGTCTATTCCCATTCGTCGAGCGCGATAACGCCGCGCGGCAGCCCTGCCGGAACTGGTCCATCGGGGGAGAGGAGAGAGAGGAAGATTCTTCGAGGAGAGGCAGCAGCTCACTGCAGCGTCGCGATCGACCGCGACTTTAATCTCGCGATCAGTACATTCCGGATTCCAGCGACTCTTACCATCGACGAGGTGTCCCCCTCGCGAACCGTATCGAGCAATTTGCACTTTGCTCGGTCTTTCTGCACGTCGCGTTATAAATAAATCCCCCTCGTACATTTTCTTCGGTTCTCGCAGCAAGATCAGCCACCGTATTTAATTTTATCGCAGCAAAAAGTATTTTTATATTTCGCAAGAAATGCATGATGACAAAAAAAATTTTTTGTCTCGTTATTGCGCACAATCTACTGTGCGATTAAAATCTACGTCGAGGTTTTTAGTTTTTAATTCAAGAATGTGCACTTGAAGTCCGACTGAGATTCGTACGAAAGAGAGAGGCAAAGGGGCAGAACAAAGCTTCCGCGGAAGGGTCTTTCGCAGCGCGGAACGAGACGGTCGTTCATTTGGAAATTACGAAACCGGTTTGGCGCCCTTTTCTCGCCCGCTCGAAGGAGAGTTATTGAATCGTTGAATGTACTGGTGAGCGTATTGTTAACCGGACCGATGGCAGCTCTTTGTCCCAGATGAGTGCGTTTGTTGCTCGTGCGACAGATCATAGTTGGCAACGAATGATGAATTCGAGAAACCGACTGCGCTTTGTGTATCGTCGCCAATACGGTCACCGAGTGACTTTAGCAAAACGAAGTTGTCCTTTCGAACTTGATATAAGTTATCGACATGTTTATTTAACGAGCGTACGTTTTTAAAATTTAATTAATCAGTAGTTTTACTCAAAAAGAGATTCTTTGTCTCCTAGAATGCGCGAAAATTGTTTGCACGAAGTGATGTGACATCGCCGCAAGAGTTGATTAATAATTTCAGAATTAAATGCAGCTTGCTTTCTTGAAAATACAATCTTCATTTTTAGAAGGAATATAAAGACGGCCCTGAAACCGCAATCAGCTGGTCCAGTCTGAACACTTGCCAGACGTATCCCTTCGCCGTCGGAGGCGCTGTCCCATGTCTTTTTTTGCTTTATTCGAGTCTTCTATATTCGCGTCTACAGAAGTGCGTGTGCCGACACGCACGAGCAGGCTCGCACATGCACGCGCGCGGTCGTGTACATAAATGGTCGTTCGTATATCGCGTCCCCATCTTCTCTCTTTATAAATATATATTCTCTTCTTGGCGAATTATTTTCCTTCTGCGTGATTTTTTTTCTGTAAAGTTTCTCCGTGAATTATTCTTTGTGAATTATTTATTCAGTTTTCAGCACATTTTGTTGTATTTTCTCGTAACGCGCGAACTCGGTTTCATTGTTTTCTTCGTCACAAAACTCTTTGAATGCTCTGTGTGAGAGAGAATAATTTTGTTTTGTGTCATAGTTTCAATGTCTTCTTCCTTTTATTTGAAATGGTCACGTGACAGTGAATATTTATGAGTTTGTATACATGAACGGGGAGAAAAATAGGCGGAATGCACGCTCGCGCGTTTCTAATCTACTGAGAAAATCCTTCAAAATCTAAAATTCTGATTCGCTATGACATTTGCAAAGAAAGGCGTGTTGCGTTTAGGGTAGAGAGAAACTCGTCGAAAGAGAGAAGCTCGAGACGGACCTCGCTGCGAGGATTCAAAGTAGTTCTCATGCCCGTATCAATGTGTGTGCGTGCGTTGCTTCTTGACTTCCTGTTGGTGGATTATTGGCGTGAAATAAAGATTGCATTCGCGCGCGCTCGTGGTGAAGAAACGCGTGGTGCGTGGGATAAGAATGTGATACTTGCATACGTCTCCACATCTGTTCGTGGAGAAGAGAGTGCGATTAAATAATTTTAGAATACCAGAATATATTACTAAAAAATTTTTTTAATACTTAATATAACTGTTAATACTTAAACAAATTGCTGATAATTTATTGAATTATTTAGCATATACAAATTATTATAATTTATTATTTATTATTTTTATTTTAAATTTATTATTTTAATGCAACTTTTCTATTTTTCTCCTCGTTTATGTGTACAAACTCATAAATATTCTCTGTCACGTGACCATTTCAAATAAAAGAAAGAAGACATTGAAAAACCCCGACACAAAGCAAAATTATTCTCTCTCACACAGAGCTTTCAATAAAAAATTCAAAGAGTTTTGTGACGGAGAAAACAATGAAACCGAGTTCGCGCGGTATGTAATAATAATTGAATTTTTTTAAAATAAATATTTAACAAATAATCTGCAAAAAACATTTCTTTTACAAAAGATATTTTAAATTAAACATACTTTTATAAGACACTTTGTGGTACTTTATTTTATTTAGAAAACACTGCGGAGAGCATGTAATTAAATGCAATTAGACCAACTTGCGAATGTTGCTGTCAGCGGTACAGATTCTCTTAATGAAATTTTGACGAAGTTATTACGATTTCGTCGATTTGCGGGAGTTTCTCTAACCGCTTTCCGTGACACACGATTTGTCCGTTTAATTCACCACTAATAACTCCGGCGAAGCCGGGCAAAAACTTGTCTGACTTGCGACCGCGTCTTTTTTTTTTTTTTTTGCTATTTCCAGCGCATTACTTTCACGTTGAGGAGACTTTTCACGAGCGCTCGTGTCCGTTTATGCAACCCGCCCCGTCGACTCTTCACGGTCGTGATGCCTCGGTAAACGAGTGGCTGTGTACCTACGAACGAAGAGCTGTACGTAGAAATACTAGAACGGAATCATTGGGTGTTTCAATGTTTTATGGAAAACATCGCAGCGGCGATTTATTTCCCACGGGAAAACCGGACGCGCCATTTTGCTCTGGGAGATTACGTGAGAACGGAAAACTGATTTTCCGCTCACCTTGGGTGGTTATTTTCGAGAATAAAAAAACGAAGCTCTTCTTTGTCGCGTAAGAAGACTGCGACACTTCCTAAACTATCTCTTGAATTGTGTTTTTATATACGTGTTATATCCGTGTGTTCTTATACATAAAATGTATAATATTAAGATATAATATTGCATATGATGTGATATTTTATCCTGTAATTACATTTTAAGTTTTTAAATTATGTATATTTAATACATATAAATTAAAAAAACTAAAATGTAAGTTAAATATACATATTTAATTTATATATATTTTTTTAAATATATATGTATATTTAATTATATATTTTATAGTATAAGTAATGTTTACGTTTCCTGCTGGATAAAAAGGCAGTTTGGGAAGAGAATTCGTACTTTTTAAGAGCACGTTTTTACGATGACGCGCAGAGTGTTATGGGTTATTTATGATGTACAGTGTTCGCGCACGTGGGGTCAGTCGTAAAGGCTTTTGGTGTAATATTGATTGATATCATACTTAAAGAGAACACAACGATTTGGAAGTCGAACGTGATACGACCAATATGTACGACCGCGATGACGATATTTTTTTCCGCGTTTTACCGCGTTCGCTATTCCGTCGCCGGCCGATCGATTGCAAGGTAGCACAAAGACTCTCGTTGGTAGGCGAAACAGTTCGGTTCATTGTACAGGCACGTAGGCCGCGTTTACACAAACTCGACCGTGTACTGCCGTATCGATTTTGGTATTAATTATATCCGTACGTGGGCGACGAGAGAGTATTGAATATATATGAAAGTATATTTCTTCGGCACGTAAAAAATAAACTCTCTAAACGTCTCATCTATATTTAAATTTTCAGATTAACGTCTTCCAGATGTTATTTTTTAAAATATCTCATCTCTCACGATGAGAGAAATATAAAGTTACAAAAATATACATCCTCAAAAGTCCGATGTTCGCAGAATGTCGAGATTCTAAATAGCACCTGAGGCGCTACGAGGCAAGTTTGGTTTTTAAAGCAAGCGTTAAACAATTTTCATCTTGGACAAATGTTAGCTCACGACAAACGGGCAGCTCGTCGTCGTCGTCGTCATCGTCGTCATCGTCGTCTCTGATTACACAGCATCTCATCTCGGTCCTGCGGCTGTCCTAAGACGAAAGTGTGTACACGGGACGCGCGCGCGAGAGCGGCGCTCAAATTTCGGAAGCAGGTGGTTAAAACGTTTTGAACTCGGTAAGCGAACCCGGCTTCTTCTTCTCTACCTCCGGAGCACGGCGACCACTCGGCCACGAACGATCTACACAAAGGCTTCTCCGGCTGGATCTGGCCGTGGTTTATTTCGCCGAGAGAAACCGATCGTCGTTTTAAAGGCCGTCTCACATGCGTGAGAAACGTCGTGGCCTTTGTGGTTTAGATCAGGTGGTAAATAAGCGCGGCGATCATAAAGACAAGTTTTAATTGTGAAAGAAGCGAATTAATATTAATTAGAAATTAACGCGCGCGATAAACATGATGAATCACGCACTTCTTGTTTTTTTGAAAACATCATTGTTTTTGTATACACATTAATAAGTATACATTAATAAGTATACATTGATGTGATTTTTTTAATTGTCCATGTACACGAGACAGTATTCGTCTCGGTTTAATTCGCTATAAAACACTTGAGAAGAACTTGGCGCGCGTTTTCCCGAAGGCAGCATCGAGGGTCTCGTAATTGACGGGGTTAATTATCCGGCCATAAATCGTGGGGAGGACACTCCGAGCGCGTAATTGCGCATCCTTACGCGAACTAATTGCTCATGCATACTTATGTAAATATTTCGTACGAGCTCCTTCTTTTTGAGCGGCTTATCCTCCTTCGCGAGAGGTCGTAAGGTCTCTTCTATTTTAGGGCTCTCGGTCAGAGTTTCAATAATTACGCGAGCTATCAGGAAGAAGCGAGAGAACGTGACGACGCGAATTTTCCGTGAGGTAAGACTGATTGTTATCATCTTTTCGGAAGGATTTTAGATCGTCGAACACGCGTGAGCGTCCGTCTCGGTTCCAATTAAGGTCCGAATCGGTCGCTTGTTGAATTATTAAGTGCGAGTCATTGTCTGTCGTCGACGGTGATGACGGGCAACCGCGTGGCTTGGGAACACGAAAGATGAGTATACACGAAGAGAATAAGTATACGCTACACCGCGAGCGAAGGTCGTCCTCCCGTTGTGGACGGGTGTAACCTCACGTTACAGACCGCTCGTACGCACCGGTATCCACCGGTGCTTGCGGTCATGTGTTCGGACGTATCGAACGTTATTAAGCGTATACAAAACGCGAGGCGCGCACACCAGAAGATACGCCGCCGTTACCGTCGTCGTCGTCGTCGTAATTTTCATCCCGCGTTCTCAAAGAGAAACAACGATTCGTCTTCTGCGTGACTCCGAACAATTACCCGCTTTTACGTTTTCGAGAATACGTTATTTTAATCGCCGTGCCGCCTCATGTGCCGGATGTCGCAAATCGGTGCGTATTCGACATACACCTCCGGGTTAAAAAAAAAAAAAATAAAAAAAAATATCTTTCTCTTTGAAATAAATCGACGTGTTGTTATTGCAACGCTCGTTCGCGCTGCATCATCGACTCGCGCGACTCAAACGGCGTTGTCGCCGCCGATGTAGCGCAAACTTGTCACGCAGGAGTATTAAATAATTAAATGTATTAACCGGTCGATCGTGTACGCGCCAAATACGCGCGCTTCTCCGTCTCGTTCGGCGTGTAAGCCGGCGCTAATACGTCTTGCGTGATCGCCATTGATTGATGATCGTTACGCGCGTGTATTCGCGCGTATGTCGGTGTGTCTTTCGGAACGACGATGATTACGTACTTCCACGTGTGTGCGTGCAATCGTAAAAGAAAAATTACGGTGTTTTTCTGGAACTCTCGAGTAAAAAAACGAAGAACGTTTGAAATTTTTTCGCTGTTTTCAACGCGTTGTATTTTGTTTAATTTTTTTTTCAAAAGAACAAATCTTGCGTTTACAAAAAAGTTAATGCAAATACGTGTCAGAGAGGAAAATGATGGGTAAACGAGATGCGGCTGAGCTGAGAGTCGTGTGAAATTGGTCGACGCGCATCGACGATTCCGCGCACGGAACCGCGATTACATAAATAGACGCGTTGATATTAGAGATCGAAAGTTTCCTTGTCGTGGGTCAGTGAAAGAAAAGTCATTGATACACCTTTCACCAGTCATTGACACACTCGCACGGGTGACGACTGACCGCGCGCGCTTCTTGAGCAAATATTATTTACGTACGAGTGGTGCTTGTCCGTTCCGCGTGAGTGGAATGGACACGAGTAATTGAGGGAACGCACTTAACAATTCGATCGGTTACGATAATATTTCGTTTCGCGCTCGCTTTCTAGTTGAATGTCATAAGTACAAAAGCGAGTCAAAAATCGATTTTATATTATAATTATATAGGAGAAACGCGACAGCGCGATTGTAAAAAAAATGTTGAAGCTGTAATGAATTAAAAAAAAAAAAAAAACAAGGTCCTTTTTTCTAGAGTGTTTTTATGTAGTCTTTCTGACAGTTAAGTGTATGTGGAAAGAGTTGCTCTCCCTTTTTTTATGTATCCAGCAGTTATTATCCGCGCATTATCACCCCGCGGGGAGTTCGTTACTTCTGGTGATTTCGATACTGTTGCATCAAGGCTGTAATTGCCATTACGCCTTTGTGTTAAGCAAAGAAAGCCGAGATACGTCTCTCTGTAGCTTCTCTTAACGACCGGTTGTTTAAAAATAAAACCGTGGCGAAGGTCACTGACATTGAAGTGTGACGAATCCGTGAACGCGACGAACGGCCAGCCTTGGTCGGCTGACGAAGTGTGAGAAAACAGCTGGAGTTCGTCGATCTCTCTGGGGGAATCCGCGCGAACACTTCGTTAATTCTGAACGAATAACGCTTCGCGTCGCGGCGCCTTGAGCGCGCCATAGGCCACGTCATATCCTCCACCAGTTCATGAAATCTTCACGAATCTTGCTTCGGTAGATGTGATGGATCTCGTAATGTTATTATTTATATTAATGGGAAAAAGTCTCTGAAGGCGCGTGAACGGAGAAAACAACGGAGATCGATAAGTGAGAGATAGTTGAAAGAGAAAATGAGGAAACAGGAAATTTGTGTAAAATACATTCTTTCGCACGAATGTGAAACGCAACGCGAGAGTTCACAGGAGTCTGCGGGGCAACGTTTTTCGGCGGAATTAATAAACGTCGCTTTCGTTAAATTTCGCGCGGTAGTCGGAAACAGGTGAGCCCGCGTTCCGGGCTCTGACATTGTGATGTACGCCCTTTGAATCGTGCAATCATTCAAGATTCAATGCCTGTAATTCACGGAGCCGGGACGTGTGAGCGCTTAATGTTAAGCTATGCTAATGGAATGCGTTTCGAGCTTCCTACACTGTCGGCGCGGCGACGAGGAGAAATATCGCCGCATTATGCGTATATATTTCGCATACTGCACACTGCGCGCGCGGCGAAATGCAGGTTAAAATCACTGGAGTCGGCTGTCAAGTTTCGCTGTGAAAAGTGCTGGTAACCCGGCGTCGGAAGATTAACTGCCCGTTCGTGATAAATTTAATGACCGTACTTAACCGGACCTCGTGTTCGTTTTGCCTAAGCATTGTTGCCTATCGAAACGCCATTTGCGCACAGTAAAAACTTCTCAAAGTAAATCTCGCGAGAATCACAAATCTTTCTGTTTTTTTTTATTTTTTTTTATTTTTTTAATCCACCGTTTTACGTAGATATGCAATGATTATATCTGTACTTTTCTTCTCTTAACGATCATTCGAGTTTTTATCGGATTAAAATCGAAGGCGGAGAATATATATCTTCGTGTTTATCGCCGTTGTGTCGGAGAGATAATAAACGGGAAGTAAATGACACGCGATGAGCGCGGGATATTTTCTCTTTTCTTCGCGCGCGCGCGCGCTCACACGTTCGATTAGTGTGTAAAATTAATTATACGTTGCGCGCGTAGATAAAGGTTGTTGCAGGCGGATTTGTCGTGATGGATTGTAAATACGGACAACGCGAAGCTGTAATGACGTTCGATTAGCATTGTTATTACTCGGCGAGTGAAACGCCACGTCTAAGCGATATAATCGATCAGCGCATTGCACAAGGGACCCCAACACCGGGCTATTAGTAGTAGTCGCTATCTACATCCACGCGTTATACCTAAACGCGGTCATCGACCGAGTTCCGTTCACAGGAACGATGTCGGTGGAACGATCTTTTAATCGCGCGTTTGAATTAGTACAGAGTTCAATAATAGCACGTTGAAATAGATAAACAGGTGTGATGCTTTTGCGGCGAAAAACTTTCGCAATCGATCTTTATTTAAAGCGAAGAGAGCGCGCGCCCATGTCATGTTACATATTGAGCAAGTTGGTTACGTGTTATATGTTTGTACACACACGCACACATATTCTAAATTCGTCAACAATCCGACACATCTAAGCGCCCGCGATCCGATTTTGGACGGGCTTTTTGGCTCTTGTGTAAACGAGATTACGGGATCACTGGCACGCGATGCAAAATTTAGGCAATGAGGCGCGCATCGACCGCACACGCTTTAAACGTGTTTTAGTTACCTATAGCGCGCGCGATTTGTTTGTATCGATATAATTTATAATCTTGCGCTAATAGTTTTCCTCGCGATGATTAATCGAAAATAGTAAGCCACGACAAGCTTTCAGAACTCTCGAAGAGAGAGAGAGAGAGAGAGAGAGACGCGAAGAGGAGAGGAGGAAGATGAGGAGAAGGTGGGAATAAATCCTCTCTCGTGGCGGAGAGAACGCGATGATCGCCCGTACCACTTTGCGCGCGTAATTCCTCACGCGCGAGTCACGGGGATTAAATCCCCGAGTGATAAACGGCAAAGTTCTCCCTCGATCGCGCCTAACAACAGATTTCGTTAAACCGATCTTCTCCTTCACTCTTCCCGATTCCCTCCTCCCCAATCTTCGACTCCGCTCTCCCATCGCGGAGCGCAATTACAGCTCGGGCAGGTCTTCTCGCATCCTCCGGCGAGAGAGCAATCTCGGCGGCACGACCGGTGCGCCCGGAGCACGACAACCTGAATCGGAGGAGCCTACCGATTTTTTTAAAAAGCGGATATCGTTCCATAAATCATTCATCGGCGTGGTGGTATTAGGTGCGCGCAACGTCTCGTGTATATAAATACGTGCGCGCGGCGTACTCATGCATACGTATGAGGTGGATTTTCTTTTGCTCCAACCGGTCACTTTTTCCGAAAGAACGATTTTTCAAATCCTCGAGTGAAAGTAATGACTGCACTGCGCGCGTGATCTCGCGGTGAAATTCCTGCGGGACGAGACAGCGACGACGACGACGACGACGACGACGACGACGGCGACGGCGACGGCGACGACGACGACGGTGGATTATAACGGCGATATATTCGCGCTGGTCCATTTGCTGAGGAACGCGCGTCTCTCTTTCTCGTAAACTCCCTTTTCTTAACGCGCGACCCGTTTATTTACGCGTCGCGTTATCTCGCGAAAGGACAGTTTCCATTACTCGCACGGATAACACACGGTAGACGCGGTTAAGGGAAATTATTTTTAACGTTTTGTTCCGCGAGAAATTCTCGCGCATTCTATTACGGCGACGTCAGAGTGACTATTTTAGCACGTCGAGTTGCTTGGAGTAGTTTAGTTTATATTGTTTAAGACTTTGTTGTGCATAATTGCGGTATATCGACTGTGCGTTTTTATTAACGTTTGTTACGAAGTGAAATTCCACTTTGACGTGTGTCACAGATGCGTTTTGCACTGCCGCTGCTTTTGTATTCTCTGTACATTTTGTGCGTGCCGCTGCTGTACGTACTTACGTGTAAAAATTTCTTGTAAGCGAGGGGAGGGAATTTCGATTTTTTTGTGAAATGATCCTCGTGACACATATCTCCGTTTTTTTCACGAGCTCATTTAAACATTCATTCGCGCACGCGCAGTCACGCAGACCCGGTTCTTTCTTTGACACAATAACGAGCTGATTCGTGCGCGTCACGGGGCGGCAAGAGAAAGAAGAGGAGGCGTGCACGGCTGCTGCCGTTAGTATATGTAAGGTGCATAAGTGAGTATCGGTGCGCAGGACTAATCAGGGCCTCATGAGCGATGACGCGCGGGCAAATGGGACAGCGTCGCGTTTAACGCAACGCGACAGTGATGTAGAGCCGGGAAAGATGAGAAGTGGCACGTTCCTCACGTACCGCGCCGAGCAGCGCGCTTCTCTCTCTCTCTCTCTCTCTCTCTCGTTTTCTCCGATCTTTTTGACGCATCGCCGTACGAGGAATGTGGAGATGCGCTTTTACAAAATTTCGTTATTTATAGCCGGGTCACTCAGTGTCGTACGTCACAATGGGATCCGGTAATGGGAGTAACGACCGAAAACGGAGAACGGGGTTCGGCGGCGAATCCCATTAGCGTTTGGAATAGAAAGAAGAAAAAAAATTGAAACTTCAAACACCGAAGCCCTTTGCTCCTCTCATTCGAAACGCGTCTCTAAACCCGCTAAACGCGTCGTAAAGTAGAAATGCTTAATGCGACGTGTGTAAATTCCGTCGAGACGGTGAATTTATTTTCGCTTTATAATCAGCCGGATATTAATTCGACGGTGTGTCCCGTTTGGATTGGGGCGGCGTTGTTACGTATCTTCTCTCGTCCGATAAATTGTCTCGCGCCGTGTAATTTTAATTTTTCTAATGTATTTGTTTATTTATTGTTACACGTGTTGGCGTGGTTGTATTTCAGGTTTGTTTACCGCCGCGCTTAATTAACGACATAAACCCCTCGAGTGAAACTTGCGTGCCTTATCTGGAATTCATCGTGGAAACGCTCCCAAAGCCCCGGCGAGCCTTGGTGTCTCTCGGATCAAAGAGACTATTCATTCGGATCGCTCTTATCGGTTCATCTCGCGCGATGGAAAATTCGTGTTCGATAATCCGGAGTATGCAAACACACCGGCGGTATATATATCCGGATACCGTCCGGTGTATCCGATCAAAATGCACGAGAAAAAAGATCGTTCAAATCCCCAAAGCGGAGAAAACAAAAACCACGTCGAGAACCATTCGAAGAGAGGACCCGCGTGTTCTATTATCCAGTCCGCTTTTTAAATCTCCATCGAGAGATTCGTGCCGATTCTTCTCGGCGCAGCTGTAACCGTTTTATCTCCTTCGCTTTGTTTTCACGAGTCTGACTGTTTTCATGCACGAACCGCGCGTAAGTATCTCGTAATACGACTCACGAGATGACTTTCGGCATTATACGACTCTCTCTCTTAACTCGCTTCGAGAGGCGCTCCTCGCGGCGGCGATACCGTAATAGCGTTTCGTAACACACACACACACACACACATATATATATATATATATATATACACACATACGGAGTTTCGAGTGATACCGAGTATGAAACGCGCGGACGTGACCAACGTTGTTTCATTAACGTCCCCCCTCGGTACGTATGCCGCCTTTCTTTCTCTCACGGCAGCGCTCCCGGTTGATATAGTAATTCCTCCTGGCCTGTTCGCTTGCCCGAGACGCCGCCGCGCTCTGCTCTATAGGACGTGGGAGTTGGCCGTAGAGAGAACGGGCGTCGTCTCCTCGTGCAACCGGGGTCTCTACGACTATCCTATCCGCTCGTTGGCCAGTCATGGGTCAGTGCATCTCACTTCCCAGTCACGAATCCCGAACGAAGCCGGTGTGTACGGAACGTGAGTCTCTTCTCTCGAAAGAAGCTCTCGCGCGGTTTTACGCGGGATAGAAAGAGCAGGAAGTCGGTAAAACGTGAAAGAGAATTGTAGAATTTTTTTCTTTTTTTTTTGTACGAAGGAAGTAGAATTCATATCTATTATGAAAAATTTCCACAAAAGTCTTTTGCGAGACGCTCTCGCGAGTCCGACCGCGAATTTTTTTAATGAGAAATTCGCTCGCGCGTACACGTCCGCCGCGCGTGTCCGGACGAGTTTCCATTTTCGACTTCTTTGTGAGAGAACACGCCGAAGGCAGCTTTGTGAATCATCCGCTACTACGAATTTCGGCGTCCGCACTTCGGTTTACAAAAATTGCGGCGTTGAATTCTTAACAACACACAGAATTTTCCTTTTCCTCGATGTTTCCTTTGTTTATCTCCTTTGTTTATTTCCTTTGTTTGTGGAAGTTCGCGGAATTATTCCAAGATACGTTACTTACGCTGTATATTTCGCGAGATTTTTATATGCGCTGCGTATACATATTTTGCGCCAGTGTACGCCAGTTTTTTATTTTTATTTTTTTTTATCGAGATGATATCGAGTAATACAGATATCGCATTTCGCAAAGTGCATCTCTGTCTTTACATCCCGCTAGGAAGTAATTGGCGCGTTGCAGAAATGAATTTTTTTTTTTTTTCGTTTCCCTCATATAGACCAGTAGCCGCCTGCGATCGCTCGCACCGTGCACTTAGAGTCAATTATAAACTGTAATCACAGTGAAAACGCGTATACATCGTTCGCGTGTAGATGAATCGCCGGTAGCACGCGATATTTCGCGCTGTTAGGATCCCGATCGATCGGCTGCGCCGCCGTTCTTGAAAATGCAAAGGATCTTTACGCGCTAAAAGATCATTACGTCTCCGCTTTCATTTCTTTCTCGAGACAGATCGGCGATCGAAAGCGTCGGCTGGCGTTTTCCGCCGGTCGCGCGCGTTCTTTCACCGGCGCGGCGCGTCCTTGAAATCGCACCGCCTCTGTCTGTGTGTTGTATAGTTTAAACTAGTTTGAAATTACGCGTGTTTGCGATATATTTATGTGTGTGTATATATTACACACACACATACACACACGTAATAGTCACTTTTCGTTCGCTCGAGACGCACGGTCCTCGTGCACCGTAATTACGAAGCAGTTATCGGAGGGGCGAGCACTGCAGCTAGCGTAACGATAACGAGTCAATATCAGTCGTCCCGCCGCGCTCTCGTTTTTCACAAGGTCGCGCGAGCAGAAATAGACTCGCGGCGAATAGACACCGCGAATTCCTATAGGAAGTGCCCATCGGTTGAGAATCTTGTTTACGGTCGTTGAACTCGCAATTATGTTTGCTTACGTTTGAGGATTGTTACACGTGGTGTACGTATTTTTTGTAACCCATTGAAAATGACGCAAGTGTACGCGGCGCGGATACTCGAATTATTTGTGTTGATAATTTTTCTCGTCTCGAAAGAGTGGAAATAACATCAAAAAGGACGCGCGAGAAACGCTTGTCCGGCGTGACCGCTTTATTTTCCATGATTTCTGCATCTTTTTGTAAGTATGCAATATATATTGTATGTATTTTTTTTATGCGAATTCCTTGGCACAACACCGAAAACGATTAAAGCGCGTGAGCCGGTATTAAAAAAAAAAAAAATACTTGAAAAGTTACGACTTGTCGTAAGGAAACGATTCTCGAACGCGATGTCTGTCTGTCCGATATATGTATACACGCAGGCAGGTGTGTAATCTTTTTTGTGGTTTTATTGTGACTCGGTCTCTCTCGTCTCGTGTGAGATCATCTTACTATCATCTTTCCATATATCCGTGTTTGTATTTCACTTAATCGTTTTTAACGTCTCATCTTGCTGTCGTATTCTTCTCTTTCTGATTCGCACACGTACAATTGCGCACACTCTTTCTCTTTCTTTCTCTCTCTCTTTCTCTATCTCTTTCTCTCTCTCGCATCCTTCGTTTACGTCTTGTGGGTATCAATAACGATACAATCTGTTGCAAAATACTCGTAAAATTGGAATCGTTACATGCCAGAATGAGTATTTTAATACGTATCTCCGTACCTAACTCGTCGGACGTGCTAATGCTTATCGTAAACGGATTCACTGTCGGTGAATCGCAAATTTATTTCGTCTCGACTCACGTAATTTGCGAGAAGCCGCACGGAAAAGTCGGAAAAGACAGCGGTGGCGTTCGCGGCGACGATGGGGAAAGATTTGATATTAGATTCGCATTTAAGACCCTCATTAGATGCGGCATACGCAACGTGCGTGTCTCCTCCTCGTGATTTTGCTTCGACGCGCGCGCGCGCGTATATACCGACATGGTGCTAGACGTCGACGCTCTTCGAGCGATTTCTCCGAGTAAAAGCCGAATAGGACCGCGCGCAGTTCTCCTCTGCGGTCTCGTGTATAAAACTTGTAAAAAGCCTTCAAGAGAGTTTTCCTTTTTGATATCATAACTCCGTGCAATAATATAGAAATATGTGATAAATACATAAATTTAAATTATTTTCCATGTAATCTCCTAGTGTTACATACTGCAAATCTGTTCTTTTTTTGTTTATGTGTTCTCTTTTAAGATTATTATTTTTCTTTTCATTGATCGACTTGTTTTTTTTGACCGAGCAATATACACGCGAACCCCATTTTCTTTTATTGCTGTAATAATTTTTTTTCCATCATTTCCATTTTATGCACATATATATGTACCGGCTGAAAATGGCTCGAAATAAAATCCCACAAGCGAGATATTATTTTTTGCGCCTCTATTCACAACAACCGGTTTGAATTTTCTTTTTGTTTGTTGAATTTTTTTCCATTTGTGTGTGTGAGTTTGTGCTATTTATAGATACGGACCTAGAGAGATTCTCTTCCTTTTATTCTCCTCCATAGTTCACTCTATAAATATTGTCAATTTGTTTTTGCACGTGTGTTTACATATTTATGCATTTCTATTTATTGTCGTTGTATAGGCGATGGGTATAAGAGATTCAGTTGACTCTCGTTCGAGCGAGGTCGACGCGCAACGAGAGTCTTAACGTCGCGGCCGTACGCACTCGCCGTAACCCGCGTGTCACGGTCGTGCACGATTCCGCGCGCCGTGCTCGTGTCGGCGAGATTCGCCGCGGAGCGTGTTCCTGCAATAATGGAAAACGCATTTTTCGCGCGGTCTAATGGTTCTCCGCGCTGAACGGTTATTACGAGAAATATTAGCGTCGTCGCGCGTTCGAGGCGTCGTCGTACCGATTCCGCCGCGTGTGTGCGAGAGAACTAAATTGATCGTTCGTCGTTTTAGTGCGCGTACGCCGTAATCACGCGTAATTCGATACGTAAAAGCTCACGAAGCGGACAAGTGAATTTTAACTGTACACCTCTATGCGCCGCGCGATGTAGATACTACGGTATCTCACCGCATCTTCGATCGAAAGAGAGAAAGAGCGCGAGAGAACGGCATCACGATATAATAAATCACCATTCATTTGTATCCGTGCGGAGTCTTTTATCCCGAACGTTTTTTTTTTTCTTGCCTTTCGCGTTATTCGTGATCATTATTGAGGATTTGTGAAAATTTATTCGATTTTTTTTTACGAAGTTTGAGATAGCAATTTATTGCAATGTCGCTTAACTTGATAGTTGATTAATGTACAAAACGTTACGTAAATATTTTAAAAATACATTTTGTTTTTATATTTTTGTAATCAACTTTCCGATTGACAATGTCGATATTACGTCTAGAAGTTAGCGGTATCAACGACGGGTTGCGAATGTTTAGCCAGACTGTACCCGTATTACAACCCAGCACTCTTGGAGATGCCCAGACGTAACCCTTGTAACCAGCATAACCACCATGACCACCGATATATAACCGACGTACATACATATGTCCGTCGTGCGATATCTCACATTATATAACACATAGACGCGCGCTTCGCTCGCTCGCGCAGGGCAGGTTACGCCAAAGTGGCGTGTCACGAGCAGGTGTAGCCCCCGGGACGTATCATCAGGGGCTATCTGTAAAAGAAGTTCTGATCGACGAGCATGGCTAAACCCCCTATATAGCCCCGCGGGTTAGGCGCGCGTACGCGCGATTAAATTACGCCGCGCGCTCGAGTACTCGCGAAATCAGTTTCCGCCCTTTATTTCTGGGCTATCCCCGGATGCCTGTTTCCCTCCTTCTTCGGTACGCGGTTGTCCGCAAATTGGCGCAAAGTATAGACCGCGCGTTATTCCCGGCATCTTGGCGTCGACATCAAAATTCCGCGGATACGGAAAGATCACGCGACGGACTATCGTAATGTGTCGTCGCGTCTTCGTCAGAAATATAAAATTGTTTTCTTGATGAAAAAAAAAGAAAAATACTTCACATATAAAAATACAAATGTTTCAAATCTCACGTGATTCTAAAATTTATTTCTTATACTTTTTTAATGTATTTTTTAATTAAGTGTTTTTATTGAGTTATCGCACAGTAGAGACTTTTCTCTGTTTTATTGTAATTGTTTGGTGCATATCTGCATTGTGGCCAATGTTAAATAAGGTGAAAGTATGAATGTTCTCTTAAAATACGAGGTCACCATTTATATCCGCGTGAAGGGCCGCCACATAGTGGGAGAGGAGAAAAATTAAGAAAGAAAAGATATATATAGGAGAATGCACCCTACCGAGAACGATACTCCTACGCGACCAAGGACCAAGCCCGGGTCCACGCGGTGTATGTTGCACCCACCGCGACGAGCTAGTATAAGGCGCTATTTCACGTACGAATATACTCGCGCGGTGCACTCAGAGAACCGGGTACGAGGAACGCCTAACACCTACGCGTCACTCGGCGCAGTCGCCGAGCCTTATGCAGTAACATTATCCTCGCGCGTACGCTCTTTCTCTTTCTTTCTATCTTTCTCTCTCTCTCTCTCTGTTTCTCTGTTTCTTCATCTGTCTTTTCTCGCGGTCACCCGGAACCTTTGTGTATACAGAGAACTTTAAAGGTTCGTTATCTCTCACGTGTGCGAAAGAGAAATTCGTTTTTGTTTATCGGTCGAGTGACGCATTAATTCCGCATTAACGACGACATTGCCGCAAGATTTTCTTGTCGCTTCCGTTTTTCTCTTACGTTATCTCGCGATATTTTCTGTCGGCATTACCGAGATTCGAGTATAATTGACGACGAACCATTGAGATTTTCTTTTTCGCGAGAACATTCTTCGCGAGATCCTCAACTACGGATGGGTTTCTTGTTCGCCGCGTAATCGTTCTTTCCTCAGTCCTGTTTAATTGAGATCCTCCTGACGGGAATCAATGAATAGAACGACCTATTAAGGTCGAACGACCGTGTGGAAGTAACATTTTTTTAAAAACATTTATTGCAAACCGGCGGCTTAATCGCACCAGTCATTAACACGACCCTGACGGGAGCAGGAAATCGCGTTCCGCAAAAAGATGGTCGGTTCCGATACCGCGAGTCTCGATAGCACACCCGGTAGATAGCGATAGGCCGGCGCGGTACTCTAAGTATAGCCGCGATAGATATATACGCGCGTATAGGTATAGATAGTGCACGGGGACCGCAAGCGAGGACGAGGCTCTCGGACGACGGCAATGACCCAGGACTGGCCTTGCGTTTCTTTCATCTTCCCGCCTTCTCCGAATTACGTGCGTTTTGAATAATCGCGTTCGTTTGTAAGTTGTACGAGTAATTTCAGGCGTTGTCGAACTGTGTCGGCGAACGTTCGGTGTGTAGCGGTATATACTATTTTTACATTAGATGGAACGTAAATGTATTTATTTACGTACATTTAATTAATAAAAATTACTTCATCTTTGTTGGTTTTAAGCCGATGTAATTTTTTTTTGACAGAAAGAAAATCGAAAACCAGTTTTTATCAAAATACGATATTTTATCTTTGAAATATTTTAGAACGAATTTTTTTTCAGAGTTGATTTTTTTTAGATGCAATCTCGAACTCTCGAACATAATCTCGGTGTCTATCGATTAAATTGAATTTTTCGGCAGCGACAGCCGGGAACTTTATTGATGAGAGAGTTCGACATGCATAAATTATGTTGTCACTTATGTATCGATTATACGTCGGAAATATCGGCTGCCGTGTGATTTTAATCGCGGTTCTTATAAAGTACGTGCCTTCCTAAATTGCGTTCGATCAATCTGTCACGTTGCGGCGCGTGTTTCTGCTTATACGAGGACGGGACTTTTCAGCGCGCACGCCTGTGTTTGTCGAACACGTCTCTAGTTAGTGGCTTATATCGATTATCGATGACCCCGCCGACGAAGGTCGCGAAGAGAACCGGAAGAGAAGTAGAGTCCCGGTCTCTCGGCGCGCGATTAATAAACATATTTAAGATGATGTTGCGCATTTATTAGGTTGCGAGCGATATTATAATAAGACAATTTATATAAAACTCAATCTCTCTTACGTAAGTTAATTCCTCCGTGTTCTATCAGCACGAAAAATATTGCTTTACCGCTACACACGCAGGTTCATCGACAGTTCGATAACTCCTGAAATTATCCTGCCGGTCACGCAGTAGCGTAGTTCGGATTCTACGTTGCGCGAAATCCGCTTTAATGAATCCTGCACACATTCTCGCGGTGCATGCATTCACAAATACATACGTCTCTTTTAACATGAAAAACAAAAACTTTTCTCTGTGCTTGTTATTTTAATTGTAAAAAGAATAAGATGATGGCTCTCGATATGTCATAACGTCGTCTATTCGAAATCGATTGAGCGAGCACGGAAACGTTCTGCATAATTAACCTGACAATAAAGGTAAGGATATAAATAGCGGGAGATCGATGTCTCTCCCCGCGCGGTGATCGCGACTGCCGGGAGCGCCGCATTCTCTTCTGTTTGCATCGTGTTATGAATTAGAATTTAATGAACGCGGTCGCGTATACATGTGCATACGTATATGTGTGCGTGTATACACACACATATATATATATATATATATATATATATATGTACGTACATATCGCGACCGGCGATGACGTGATTTCCTTTAAATCCGACTAAACGAACCGCTACTCTCGGGTCGTCGGGTCAAGTAGATACCGATCTCAAATTTATAGTCCGTACAATAAACTCTCATGACAGATGATACGGGTAAGATAGTATAATACGCTGAGCATGATCATCGTAAGTTTCTTTGTGCGCAATCTGTCAGTAATTATACATCGAAAAATGCGCGAACAATTTGCTTTCCGCCTAGCGGTTTGCACGAACGTTACGTGGCTCTCCGGGGGAAATTCAATGTCTTTCGGTTTCGTGTCCAATTTCCAATTTCGCTAATTCGCAAGAGTAATTCTTTTTCTACGTCGCGGTTACCGAGAGAAATCGCTCGACCGTAGTCTCTTCGTCGAATTAATTTAGTAATTAGAAAGTACAGCGCGCAACGCATTGTTAGCGCGAGGAACTTTGAATCGTTTTAATGTCGAAATCTCGTGGCGAGATCAGATTAGTCACTTTTCAACGGTTATAACGTCAAGTCTCTATCGTTGGTTTTGTAATTAAATCATTTCCGAGAATAAGTTTGTTTCTTCTTGGTGTACATATACGTGGTGTGAGATATCGTTTTTTTTTTTTTTTTTTTTTTCTACATGTACATTTTCTACGCGCTTGAAATTTATAGCGCCGCGTCGAGAATTCAGAACCATTAAAGTAAGTATCAATCGCGCCGTTAAAAGCGCTCGTAAAACGTCGTGGGACCCCCGCTTCGCGTTTCGGCTTCGAAACGATCCTATTCGAGCGCGCGCGCGCGCGCGTCCTACTCGCTTTCATTCATCGACGTCCTTGCGCCACTTCTCTTTCCCGCAGGGGGAACCATTGCAATTGCGCGCGAAACACATGATCGATACCGGAGGGGGATCTATTGCACCGGTCTCAAAGGTAACGAGACGTGAAGCGATACTTGAGACCGCGTTGTGCGCGTTAAGGATAAAGAAAAAAACTCTTTTCCTGTGCCCGAGCTGCAACAAAACATTCGCGACAATGAGACGAGGGGGAAAGAAAGGGAGGGAAGAAAATCCGGGTGCATATAAATACGCCGTAAACGAGCGTCTGACGTTCACCGAGAGGGCAGATTGAAATTGATCGATCAAAATCCGTGCGCGCGCGAGACGAGCAAGTGAGTAATTCGCGTCGCGAGGTCGTTGAAACCTTCAACCCCGCTTTGTTTAATAGGCTGCTTGTTGGCTGTCGCTGCCGGTATCATCGTTGTAGCTCGTAGTCGTCGCCGATGTCGTCGTTTAAGGGAGCGTGGGCGATCTCTCGCGCAGAACGTACGTGGCGAACAATGGCAGATAGTTGCGGCTCATTATAGTACCCCGTTCGCTCGTTCGTGATGTGAGGTCGTGTAACGAAGTATTAAAATCGCGCGACCTCCTCGCGGCCGTCAAACGTAAATCCGACCTACGGGTTCGTTCGCGTTAACTTACGTGGCCGTTATTACACGGTGCCGAATTTAAACGTGAGATAAACCGGCCGCGAAGGAGCGTGGGCCGGAAAGGTCGTCGTTTTGAATGCGGAATTAAAAACAGCGTGTTACGACTCGAACGCAGGATCACTTATGTAAAATATGTTGCACGCGCAAATTGTTGTTATTCTTTATTTTCGGCTTAACGTGGAAGTTTTTATTTTTGGCGAATTTCGTCGCAATCATTTTTTAAATATACTAGCACAACACAGGCGCCGCGTTATTATTATTTTTATTTTAACGTGTTGTGTCACAGTGTACGCAACACGTTAAAAATCTGTAACTGCGATGACAGCTATTATATACGTCTTACAAAACTATATAATACACATATGAGAGATGTCAGAAATAACGTATGTGAGAAAATCACACTTGAAAAATAGTGAGAGGAAGGAATAGAAAAACAACACGTGACTGTGTACTTTAGTCACGTGTATTTAAAAACGTGACAAAAGTAAAAGTCACTTGGTATTTTCCTTTCCTTCCTGTCACGTGACTTTAGTTTTTAAAGACATGTGACTAAAATACAGTCACGTGTTGGTTTTTCACTTCTCCCTTTTTCTATTTTTCTATTTTTCGTGTGATCTTCATGCGTTATTTCTGACATCTCTCATACGTGTATTATATGGTTTGTAAGACCGTCATCCTTTGTTTCGTTTCTCTGTGCGTTGGCGAGTACTGTGATATCGTTTCATGAAAATTTCCTTACTTCTCAATCGCATGAATTTCGCGCATAAGAAGCAGCACTACCGTGCCTCTTGATTCGTACGACATGAATCGAGAAACACATCCGAGAAACGTCCCATCAGCGTCGAGATAAAAGGCAACGATTAATGTCGAGAATATCGATTGTGATTACTCACGCACGTTTTTTTCTGATAGGATACATTCGCCAAAGTCTTACAATTCGACTTATATTCGCCGTAATTCACGTTCTTGTCAAATTACCGCCTCGATTCTGTACATTCTTCGCAAAATTGTGCGATAAATATCGAAATGAACGATCTCTTTGCAGAAGCGGGTGGGATGTGAACGACGTTCATGAATTTCTAAAATCGATATATCGTGTTTTTTATTTTTCGGAGGCACGTGTGGTGGAGTCTCTCTGTACACACACATTTTTTCGAACTACCCACGCCGGTCATGCACGCACACCTGCGTCGTTGTACGCGTCGCGTTACAGTGCGGTTCTTCTTCGCGAATCTCCAGCATCTTTGCATGTATTAGTTTGACAATTCGCCCACGCGATGTGCTTGTGTATATACGGGAACAGCGGCCGATTCCGCGGATGTTTTGCGCGCCGTTTCGCGCGAATCACTCGCGTTCATTCAGACCTGTCTTTCCTTGCGTGTGCGCTCGTCGCTCGTCGCACTTTAGCGCGTGAGCGCGCCATAGCGTAACCCGACACCTCGGAGGTACAATTTTGCTCATGCGAATCTCTCTCGAACATATTTTCTCACAGTTTTGGTCCATCAATGTGTAACGCCACGTAATATTTTGTGCAATCCGATCTAATTTTTCTGTCTCATAGAAATCTCTATTTTTCAATCAAGGTGTTTAGTATAAAAGAAAATTTATTTTCTTGACAAAATTGTTTTTTGTCAAACTACGAAATTCAATATCACTATGTGACACGCCCAATGTGTGTACCGACGTCCTGTAATTCTCTCTTTTACGCTTATCGTCTCCGAAACCTGACAGGCGCGGTTTTCGCTCTGAATTTCATGCGGCGAGTCACGAGTCTCGTGCGAGCTCTGCAACGTGCAAATTTAAATCGGCAGCGATATAATTAACACGCCAATCAGTAACAAAGGATCGACGCGCGCATGCACGCCGCTTTAATGACCGGCGATGCGCCGACAATTAATGAGTCCGGTGTGTGTACAGCCGTTAATTATATAAAAGTTAACGCTTTCCTTGCTCGCGGCACGTGTCTCTTCTCTCCTCCTCGTCGTCTTTGCTTTATTTTTGTTTCGCTCGTGTCTTCGCTCTACCCTCCGCGCGTTCTCTTCTTTTCTCGCTCCCATCTGCCGCTCGCTTCTTTCACATTTCATTTCTGAGTCCGTATCATTCGCTCGAGGTTGCACGCATAATTAGCCCCGTCAAGTATCATATTCGGCCACGGTTGCGTGCACGTTCCTTTGGTGCGCACATCAACCGGAGAATTATCGCGATGCATCATTTGTACATGTATCGGAGCGAAAGGGAGATTCCTCGTATCGGCATCTTCGTCGCCGCTCCAAACGGCGAGTAAACAGCGGTTCTGCGTTTTCTACGCGAGTTTTCTTTACAGCGTCGCGATTTGTTACAGTACTCGACCTTCGTATAAGGACTAATTTCCTTTATTGTGTATTTCCTTTATTGCGTATTCACATATTTAGCGCGTATGTACACCGGTGTAAAAACTAAAATATAGCTTCCTCGCTCTACCGTGTAGCTGTGTTATGAATTATTTACTTTCAACTAAGTTATTTTTTACCAGTAAAATCGTCGTTTCGCGAGCTTGATTATGTAACAAGCCTCCCCTGGAATTCACGTATAATAAATAAACAGTCCGAGACAAAAACAAGTTAATAATTTATACCGCTCGCGGACTTCGACTATTATTATGTATAAATCGCTATGTAACCATCTCGCAGTTAGCTTTCCTCGTTTTGCAAAAATAGAATAGCATCCGGTTTTGCAGCCGGCGAGAAAAAATGCGTTTGCGCGTCGCGCAATTTCCACGCTCGCGTAGGTGCGCGGAACAATGCGTGCGCGCGTGGCGTGTCAAAAGACGACGACGATGACGACGGTTTGCCACCGGATTCTAACTCGCTGCGCTTTCGCAAGAGACGTTCCGTCGTCCTTCTTACGTTACACGCTTGTCCGAGACGGTCTCATTATGTTACCGTGCAAACCGAGAGAGAAACATTTGCATCTCTGCGCATATTTCGAGACTCTCCGCAGCACTAAAACGCGTAAATCGCGCTGGGATATTAAATGCAATCCGAGCGAGCCAAAAGAACTCGTTCTCCTCACCTCACATTTTTACAAGGCGAGATTTACAGACGAATGTTTTTACTTTTGGTTTATCTAACTTTTGGAAACGTAATACGGGCACATAGATGTGCATTTTTATTTCGCGCGCACGCGTACCTCGCTCGAATTATATAATCTTTTGTAATCTTATATAATTCTAACAAAATACGCGTGCGTGTTCTTTTGCGTAAATGTCTCTTTTAATGAATATATGTTTTTTTTCATTACCGTAATTGTCTAATTAGGAACGTTTTCACTTGCGCAGAAATCGCTATCGTTCAACTTTCTCGTCGATCCCTTTACTCGCGATCCGGTCCCGAGCGGTAAAATCACCCGGGGGTTTCCGCGATCGTGCTCGCGAAACATCATCGTGGATTTTTTCGCGCTCATAGTATAACGGGTGGCGTATACGCTCTGCTTACGGGGGATTTCTAACCATCACGGCTTGCTGCTCGCCGACACGGCTTTAATGGCTACGTCGTATTAACGTCGGTGCTCTTTTTTTTTTTTTTTTTTCATTTCATTTCATTCAATTCATGAGAGAAAGCGCGCTCGGCTCCGGAATGCTCACATACACGAAACGAGCGCGAAAAGCCGTCGGCGAATTAACGCCGTTGCACATTTTCGATCGTCGGTCCATTAACATTTTCGTAGTAATGGACGCGCGTCGTTTTGCACCGACGCGCTTTCGCGCAGGAAATTAGCCTTTGCGGCTTTGGATTAACGTTTTCGTAAGACGAGAACCGCAGCGGCCGCGACGAGGATCCGTCATTAAAATCGGTGAGCCGAAAACGTCGCGTGTCTTGTTGCAATTCCGGATGTAATTGGCGTTTCCGAGCGAGTGGTGCGTAATTACGGCGTAATGTTTAATCACATCGGCTAATAGATACTAAGCTATATGAAAAATTGATTCGCTTGATATTCTCTCTCTTCATTGTCGATTATTAAAGGAGATTGCGATTTAGCAGACTGTAAAGATATTGCAATTAAAACTTTAGCGAGTCGTTATTTTTTTCCGTTACACACTATGCATATATCAAACCGCGATTCCTCAGAGTGCAATGTAACTTTTTACGTCGTTAAACCGCGACTCGAGCTCTCGGTCGAAATTTGTCGTGACGACGCTGGGGACGTGAGCACGTGATGCGCACGTGACGACGGTGCACGTGCGTGAACGGCCGCGCGTATCGATTTCGCGAGCGCCAATTATTTTCCTCTTTGTGCCGAGGACGTCTACCCCGGGCCGGCCGGCCGGCCGGCCGGGGGTTGCACCCGGCCGCGCGGGAGCTGAGCGGAGGGAAAAAGGGATGCGCGATGGCGTGGAGAGCCGTTGGCCGACACGAGAGGTCGAAGTACGGCGACGTCACGGCTGAAAATCCATTAAGCGATGGAGCAACGGGGCGCGTTCTCGCGGTATCGTAAAAGTATGCGCCGGGCGCGTACGCGACTCGCGTGATTACCGCTTAATTGCGTTATATCGCCCCGTGCTATTATCCGAACGTCTGAATAAAGTCCCAGGCGCGCGCGCGTTGCGAGGCGCCCGGTGATTCGTAGAGTTAATTCGCCGACGACGCGCGTCCATTATGTGCATGAACGACAAATTAAAATCACATGGAAGGAATTGAAGGAAGGAGGCTAAAAGCACTCTAGAGAGAGGGCGCATCGAATATCCGAAATTATGTTCTTCAACTTGATTACGGTGCGGCAAACTGACGTTGTGTACATACCTACCTACATATATCTTTCGATTATGCAAAATATTATGGCAACACGTTGCGCGATTGTTATCGTAAGTGACGTTCGACATATCGACAGATGTCGGTGACACATTACGAAAATGCCGCAGCTAGTCGTCGAATACAATCACCCCTTCGCTTCGTACGTAACTACATGCATTACGTCACAGTCCGAGTTGTGGCCTGAGCGAATGATGAGAACGTATATATGCGCGCGACGTGTAATTACGAGCGCAAGAGAGGTGTCCACATTGCAATAGGGCGGTTGCTAATTAAGAGAATGTGTATCGCGGATATACTAACGGTTTTCTAATTCGAGGTAATTGCGATATTCGCGGATCTGATAAACGACGCTTCTTTCGGCGCGGGGAGAGAAAACGCGGCGTTTTATCGATCGCGCGCGCGGAAAATGTTCGCGATGACTGTTAATTATCGCAGTTGATGACCGTCGTTGGTCTCGCGTCGTCGCAATATGCTAATTGCACTTTACAGCTTATTACGTTAACGCGCTCTTTTATCTCTTTTTCGCTCGTTAATGTCCGGTGTAATTATCCCAACAGTCGAACGAGATTTGAACAAGAGAGATAGAAAGAGACAGAGAAGGGGAAGGGCCGGAGAAGACAAAGAGAACGCGAGAGGAGATTGAGAAAATTAAATTCTTGAGAAAAAAATCTGAAGGTCCAGATTTTCTCACAGCGGAACTATCAAGAGTACGACGCTCTTACCTAATGTTTATCCCAGATTTTGCGATTATCCCGTGTTGCTGCTGCAACTCTAACGGCGATTATATTGCGCTTCCTCGTGGGCCTCGTGGGTACTCTTCTAATTGGGTGTCGGTCACATATACACGTAATGCCGGAATTAAAAGTTACCGTACGTTTTCGCGCCGTACGTAATTAGCTTGGATGCCGCCCGGTACTACAGCTTGCATTACGTTTAGTAGGGTAAACGTGTGCCAACTCATTGCCGCACACTTCGCCGTCTCACGAGTGAGAATCCTTCCCACACTTCTATTTACAGAATTGCGTAGCTTCTCCACGTCGGTCTATAGGTTTTTTTTTTTTTTTCTAACTTCTCTATATAAACCAACGCGAGAAGAGACTGCGTTCCCGTTTTACCGTTTAATTTTAATTTCGAACAATTACTTATTTTGCAGTAAATTCTCTTCGCATAATTTAAATGTATCAAACACTACTTTGTATTATTTCCTATATATATTAATCAGTATGAAAGGAGATTACATGTGTAATGTTTTAATCGAACGCGTGCTTACACTCTCTCTCTTCTTCGATAATCTCCTATCTCCGAAAGATTATGACAGCACTCCCTCTATTATGGCGCCCATCATCATCTCAATGCAGCCCTCGGCTGAATAGGGTATTGTTCGTCGAAAGTGTCTCCTCCCGTTTTCTGAAGAACACGGACTGGTAAGTTCGCGTCACGCGCGCTCGCTCGCTCGCGGAAATTCCCGGCTCCCATTGCGTGACTGAAGTAACGATTGTCCCACCGACGACAGAGGGGGATGTCTTTGCGTATAGATTTCCCGCAATAGACGTACACAATCGCACCGAGTTTACCAGACTCGTACGATTCCTTTTGCCTCTCGTTCGTTATCGTCGTTGTTGGTTGTCGTCACCGTCGTGTCTCTACCTGCCTCACCGACGGCAGCCCGCCTATTACCGCTTTCCGTACTAGTTATCTTTATTGTTCCTAATTATCCCGGCGAACCGATGCAATTATCGTTCGTTCGCTCAGAAATTCCGACTCGCGCGCGGATCTCCGGGGCCTTTTAAAGACCTTTTATGCGTCTGATAAAGCGACGAGTTGTGTCGCCTGCGAGCGACCGAGCGATAAGGACATTTATTCGAAGGAGGATTAATTTTAACGAGAACATTCGCGTCCCGACGCGGTGAGTGATGGCGAGCGTTCTCTCCTCGATTTATCGCGTCTCTTCAGACGTGACGCGGCAAAATTCCGGAATTACATTTGCTTTTGTTTGTTTTTATTTGTTCCGGATGAGTGCGTTTCTCCTCGTATATATATATATTGCGCTAAGATGATAAATTAACCTTCGGGAAAACGCGGCGAGAGAACTTGTGACGGATTCAATGAACAATCGACTTCGAAGTGTACAAGCGTCGACCGGTGTGCGCGATACACATATTCGACCTCCTCCGTCTTTTCCGCTTCGTTTTATTTCGTACATGCCCTTCGGATTTTCGCCAACGCGCTTCCGCTTATCGGAGCGCGCTCCCCTTATTCGGTCGGACATTTATTTATTGCCATATTTTATACGCCTGTCAGTGTCCCGAACGACGCGGCGGATACATATTTCTTAACGACGACGATCGCTTTGATGGTTCGTCGAAGTGATCCCTCCTTTTCAATATCGCCGCTATAAACGGAAGTCTCGCGTGTGTCGCGCGCTTCACTTACGAGTCGTTCGAGATATATATATATATATATGTATGCGGCATCTGTCTCTTTATGTCGCTTTTAATTTGCATCGAGTCGAATACCAAGACGGTTTTATGTCGCCGAATAATCAACGGAGGAAAGTTATTGCAGGATAAATGTAGGAAGACTTGTGCGCGATTATACCAAAGCTCTCTCCGAGCGACTCTCTGTCTCGGTATTGAAATTTTTCATTGTTAAATAATTATTTCATTGTTAAATATACTGGTACATAAAATTTCTTATGGAAGAGTTTGTCTCGAAAATTAGAACTAAACTATTTCGTTCTCGACGAATGGCGAGAGGTTCGCACGATTGTTGTAAAATTTTTAGAAGTAGATACGATTAGAATCGTATCTACTTCTGCGTGCGCAGAGCGAAGAGGAATGTTAAGTCAGACGCGTCGTCGCGCACACATCGACACATCGACGAAGAAAAACAATTCGCTCGGGCGCGAAACCGACATGTCATAACACTTCTGCGTGGAATTGACAAACGCGGTTTTAGCACGTCCGCAAGCAGACGCGCTGATCTTGCGGAGCTTGATGTGTGTGTGTGTGTATTCGACGGAAATCTCTTCTGGCTAGTAAAATCACGTTACGCCCCGACTGCGCAAATCCCGAACGCGAACGAGGGTACGGAACGATGTCAAAGCCTGTGTTGCTAATCTCGAAAGAGATTCCGAATGGAAGCGCGGATTGAATCCCGGACGCGTTATTGCGCGCGGTCGAGAGAACTTTCCTCGTGCAGACTAAAAGCTACTGACTCACCGGCAAATAATCCCGTCTTAATTGCGTACTAAAAAAAGTAACGAAGTGAACATACATACATATATACATTTTAATAGCGTGTTGTTACGTCGTGACTGGTCGCTATGGTAACTTCGGTATCCTTTCTCCGCTGCAAGGATAGAACGTTCTAAAGATATATCGAATTGATTGTTAACTATCGATCTTTGTGTGATATAAATTACCGCGTCTATCTATGATCTCACCGTAACTCGGAATTTTATAACTCTTTGTTGTTCAGCTGCATTATGGGATTATATATATATATATATATATTCCTTGATTTTTTATTTTTTTAACACAACGCAATTTGCTTCGAGAAAGTGGAATTGGGCAAACCCCCCGGATTTCTCGGATTTGTTGTAAGAGATCGCGCGCTCGGGAATATAATTTTTCCTGTCGCTATCGCGCAACTCCGCGATGCCTTTCAAAATTAATCGGGGGACGATAATGCCGCGAGGAAGAGCTTTCAAATTTCTTTCGCAACACGAAATCTTAGGCAAGTCGCGGCGCCGCGCCCGAGCGCGCTTATTATATATGCCGGGCCCGTAATTAGTTACGGCCGAAGATTCCAGCCAATTACGTTAACCAGGTTGACTCGCGGTATCCAGAGCGCAAATGCGCAGTGGCGGATTACGTGTCTGCGCGCGTTCTCTCGTGGCGTGAAGCGGTCGTCCGGTCTCGAGTCGCGCGCGCGCACGCGAACAATGCGAGGTGAGAGTTTCGCGTATACGACAAACGAACAATCGATACGCACGCAGAGTGTCTGTTTTTCCACCGCCATTAACGAGTTATGATTTTAACCGCAGATCCCCTCGATGAATTTTTAACTCTTCGCGGACTGACTTTCAAAAATGACGACTAGTGTTGGACTGAGTGGGTCTGTGAGACCTATGCGACACCTTAAAATCTAATATTTCCGCAAAAAAAGTTTGATTTGCGTCATAAGAAAAAAAACCAAAAAAAAAAAACAAAAAAAAAAAAAACAAAAAAAGAAATTGAAAAAATCTCTAGTAATTAGTTTCGATTATAAGTGTTTAAGAAAAAACTAATTTTTACTAGAGCCGATGCGCAATTTTGAGTGGGTCTGGAAGACCACGAAATATTAATATCAAGTTATTTTTTTAGCGACGATTCGAAAGGTTTTGCGTGTCACCGCGATAACATGGACAATCGAGTTTCATAAAACTTTTACATAAAAGTTGTATTGCATCGCGAACGACTTTGTTGCATTTTACATACTTACGTGAGAAAAGATCGCGTTTTTTTTTTTACGTAATAATGCGATATGCGTGCGGTATCTTCATTATTAAAACACATTGCTTTTATATTCTAATTAGATTCATCTTCCGCGCGCGATGACTTTATGCCCTAAATGCCACGCGGCTCTCGCGGATGATTTTCTAGGATGATGTACGCGTGCGTATACCCGTCCGCTTAAAAGCGACACGGTCAAATCGTCGAGCTAATTGACCGGGCGGTGCTTTCGCGAGAACGTTCTCGCGCAACGAGAGAGCGCGCGCGAACGACGTCGTTTTGCATCCCGCGCGCGGGCACGGAATGCGGTCGTAAAATACCGATTCAAACGCGCGCGCGTGCGCTTAACCGGGGCGTCGCGCAATTAAATATTCACATTCGAATATCCAAGAACGCACACGGCGTGTGTTGCGTATCGTGTTTACGCATTTATCGAAGTTTGCGCGTGCGGATAAAGATGAAAGTTTATTACGTGACGATTGCGCACACGCGCCGAGCGTTGAAATAAATTGTATGTTACACACACGGTCTATAAACAAATTCCCGCGATGCGATTCGCTCAAATGAGGTGCCCGAGAAATACTCAAGGACGAGTTACGTTAAAGGAAAGGATCCTGTGGAAAGGAACGAGGGAGAGAGAGAGAGAAAGAGAGAGCGCGCGGCTTGGGTAACTCAATCTGACGCGCGGAAAAACGACCGATCGGCAAAGATTCGATATAGCAATACACACGTAATTGACGGTGCTGGTTTTCTTCGTGACGCGATTCCCGGTTATGTGTTCCATTACCGTTGTCATTATTGCGACAGTCGTTCGGCGGCGACTCGAGGGGGTTTCGCAAGGAGCGCGCGAACTTTTATCCGCGCGAACGGCCTTGCCTTTTCGCATCGCGCACGTCGTCGTCGTCGTCGTCGTCGTAGTCGTCGTTGTCGATGTGTGGGTGTCACTCAGCTTTCCCGCCTTGAAAATCCTTTCACTGTTTTGCGCACCTACGTATATGCATACAGACGCGCAGTAGACGCGGTCTCGCACGCGCTGTAAAGTCAAAGAAATATCCTGCGCATAGCGCGCTATGTAACACTCGTTTCGTGCGGAGATCGAACGAATCGCTTTGTTCCGATCGCGTTCTGTGTGCGCGCGCGCACGCGATGTGTCGCGGATGGTGTGCGACATCGATTTAATTACTATATTCTGAAAAATTTACACACGAGAATCGCGAGATTTCGTTTTTTCTTGAATAATATACTTCGTGTGACAACTTGACGTCTATATATCGACACGAAGCTGCTGACACAGCTCGTCTTGCGACAAAGCCTTAATTAACACTCGAGATTGACCTATGTAAGCCTCACGATAATGAACGATGGCGTCTTCTCGGCGGTTTGTCCCAGTAACTTTGCGAAAAGATGCCATCGACCAAGCGTCGAAAGTTTTGCGCTGTTTGCACTTCTTTCTTCACTTTCAGACAGATCTTTTGAGAGAGCGACGTTGCTTTAAAACTGTCAAGTTGTGAAGTTTCCTTCTTTTAGGAAATCATCAGACGCATTCCTCACGAATGTTAATCACGTCAACAATTCAAATTACGTTAATTAGGAAACAATTAACGCGCAAAAGCTTTTGAGAAAGAAATGCGTAATATCGTTAATGTTGAAAGAGAGAATTTTTCTTTCCTTCCCCTTTTTTATCCGCAACAAGATTGAAAATACCGCAATTCTCGGCTCCTGTTTTCCCAACTCCGTTCCTGAGCTTCTTTTTAATAGGTTGCATCGATTTCGCGTTTGACGAAAGCATGCGCTGGCGCATCATTGGCTTCATTCATCGCATCAGAACTTCGAACAATCGTGTTTCAATAATCACTTTTACATTTCCATTAAACACGGTTCACCGGCAATAATTTCCGTTATAATATTTGTTCCAACGTGTGTGTTGTAACTTCCCAGCGTAAAATTTTGCGAAATACATAATCGAGCAACAACATATTCAAGCGCGATACGAAGTGTTATTTGCATTTTCGAACAACATGCTCTGATTCTGTACTTTTATTCGTCCTCATTTGCATCTATAATTTCACGGAATATATATATTTTTTTTATGACGAATATAGGTGACACGATGTTTTTATGATCGCATGTTAAATATTTTTGCGAGGTATAAAAACGAATATGCGAGCGCGAATATGGTCTGCTGGCAGTTAATAAATGTCAAGTGGAATCGCATCGACAACATTTGCGCGCGCGCATTTTTATAAAACGCTTAGATTTTATTTCTCATTTTTAAACATACCTATTATTTTAAGAACCGCTTCTCTCTGCACAATGTTTTCGCCAGTACATTTTATTCGAGTCTGGTACTTCGCATCTCGACGTTAAATTTATCTTCACTGTAATCACACATGGAACGCATCCAGCGTGATATTTCTGCCCGGAGTTCCACTCATATTTCCGAGAAAAGAACCCAAGAGCAAGCGCACGCGCGCGTGTTCCACCTCGTCGCTTGCGTGTGCATTGTCGTAGAAACACGGCGAACTTTCATAGAAAATACCTCGATAGACATCCCGATACCTTGCCTCTGGCCGCAGAACGACCTTCATCCTTCACCGATCTCATCGGCGAATCGGCTTCGCGCGACTCCGCTTTCGACAAACCGACCTCGGGAAATCGTCTCACCACCCGTCGCGCGCTCACCCACGTATCACGCGAAAACTATGACGAAACAACTTCCCCTCCCTTGTTTATCTTTTCGTCCATTTGCTATCTACCTCTCTCCCTGCCCCCCGCAGTATCGCCCACCCCCAGTTCGCCTCATCGAGCACTTTGATTTTTCACAAACACGCCACCGATCGACGCTTCGTTTCATCGCAGCCATTTTTCTTTTGAGTTGCCGCTCCCTACCCTGTTCCTACTTTCTGTTACAGATAACGTACGACGTGTAAGTAACGAGAAAGAGAAAAAGAAAGAGAGAGAAAGAGAAAGAGAGAAAGAGAGAAAGGGAAAGAGAAAGAGAGAAAGAGAGAGAAAGGAAAAGACGTCCGAGATAGCGACGGGGGATGTAGCCGATGGCTTTTCGACAAACAGAGAGTGAACCGAACGAGTCTCAAATCAAGACAAGATGATGATGCGCGCGATACACGGAAGAGGAATCGACCGAGGGAGAAGCAGGTCTTAGGAGCAGAAGAAGTACAGGGAGATAATCCTCTTCGCTTCCTCGCGCGCCGGATGTTATCGCAGGACGTCGGAGACTGATAAAAACACTGCCAGAAGTAATGACGAGCTAGATCGCTCCGCTCTCCGTCCGCTGAACCGTTCCTTCGTCGATCTTAGCTTTCGCTCTCCTCGCTAACTGCCTTTTACCTGCCCCCTCGTGTCAGCCCTGCCTTCGTCATACATTTAACATACGTTACACACAAACGCACACGAACGCACAAACACACATTTGTTCTCGCTCGAGATCAAAGACTGAAAATAAAAGGTGGCGACATGTTGGGCGTGAGTCAGCCGGGCAACACGCCCTCGAGCTTGCGGCACTCGGCGAGCTTCTCGTGCTTGCAACGCGGCACCGCCGGCGAGGGTCATCGCGCGAGGACCTCGACACTGCTGCAACAACCGAGTTTGCAGCTGAGCAACGGTCACTATCAGTATACGTCCAGCAGCCAGGCGGCGGCGGCGGCGGCGGCAGCGGCGACGGCCAAGCATAGCGCCCTGTTGCAGCATCATCAGCAGCACTCCCGCGAGCCGCTTGATCCTATAGTACAGGACGGCAACGATTATGGCTTCGTGAGGATCCGGCCGCGATTGCGCAGCACGAACGCGACCTTGTACCATGAAGAGGAGGTGGCGGCCGCGAAGAGCGCCCTGAGGGAGCAGCGCGATGCCGCCGCGTTCAGCGACCGCGAATGCGACTCCAACTATAGAGACTGCTCGTTGAAGGTCAAAGATCGCGACCTCTCGCCGAAAGGTACGAGCAAGAATCAGAATCCTTTACGAGGGGCGTTGGTACTCTTTACCTCAACGTCGTCCTGGTGGAAGACGACCCGACATCGAGAAGACCAGCTAAACGCTACCAGCAATGCCAGCGCCTCCATCAGCGCTCCGTCCTCGGAACGGAAATGGTCCAGTACGTCGATGGCGTCGCCATCGAACGAGAGAAAGTGGCCGTCCTCGATGACGTCGCCCACGAACGAGCGGAAGTGGTCTGTAGGCAACAGCTTGCTTACGTCACCGTCGAACGAGAGGAAGTGGAACAGAACCTCGGTCTCGTCCACGTCGACGAGCCAACAGGATCGGAAGTGGCGGTCTCTCGGTGCACTTTTAAGGGCTCCTACTGGAAGCAACGGCGCGAGCAGCTCCCACACCAGCCAGAATTCTCTCTCGCACAACATGAGCGTGTCCATGATCGAGGGCGATCACTTCCGCGAGGAATCGCGCGGCTCGAGTTGTAAGACGCGCTATCAGCAACCGACATCCTACTCGGCGCGAGTCTCCCGAGTCAGCAGAGATGTTTATCGAGAGAACGGCGAGTTCGGCCAGGCTATCGGCAGGTCGAAGGTCAGTCGTCGATTGTACCAGGACACCGAGTCGACAATTGACCGGGAACTCGACGATCAGAGACATATTGCGCAACGTACTCGACATCATCTGGACGACTCCGATCAGTGCAGAAGCAATCGGGAGTTTTGCAGAGCCACGGAACACAGCACCGTGGAGACTCGCGGCACGACTTCCTCCACCACCCGATCGAGCCGCGCGCAGAGCTTTTATTTGCTGGACGATTTCCTGCGACCGCAGCCGCAGCAGCCGAGTAGCAGCAACAAGTGCATGCTGAACCTGTACATGTCCCCGTCGCACGCTGTCAAGTGCGCCAACGAGCACGGCAGGTCGTGCGAGGTCAGGCAGGCGATCTGCCAGCAGCAGACGAACGTCGGCAGCAACATCACGCCGCCGCGACGCCACAACTCGAGCTCGGACAGCCTCGAAGTCGCCACGAGTCCGCTGCCGCCGCCTGTGCCGCCGCCACCGCCGCAGGCCGCGAGTAACGCACGCGGGGACCGCGAACGGAATGAGAACCCGAAGGAGACGAGTAAGGACGTGTGTCCGTGCAAACTGTGCTGGACCAATATGCAGAGATCTCTCGTGGAAGAGGTAAGTGAAGTCCCCCCGAGGGGTTGCGCATCGGACAATAATTGAGTCGTTCGTCACGCCACGTACTCCACGCTCGGAGATCCGCGGGAGATTTCGTTTGAGAAATGAGGCTATGATTAAGGGACTTTGACAAAGGATCGCGCCCGTGCGGGGTCGCCGCCCCTGTCCGGATGATTCGCGTGTACACACACAGGATGTATTCCTGAGCAACTTCATACATACGTACTTGTACTCATGTATATTCCTAGAGATTTCCACGCAATGATTTAAAACATCAATTTTGATTAGTTTTTATTTGATTAAAAAAAAAATTAAATCTGCAACTTTAAACGCCGACGAAGCATCTGTCTCATTAAACGAGAAGATATTATAACGATCAAGTTTTCTCATACGCGAAGCTAAATATTACATTTTCGTAATCTATCCGATAAATATTGTTTACGTAATAGAATTTTAATTCCTGGTTCATAGTCGTTAAAATATTTGATATCATAAAGTCGTGTAAAAGTCGCGGTAAAAGTTTGACCAATCATCGCTATGAAACTCATTTTGATCATTTCTCACGCGGATGAGTTCGGTTTAAGTCGGCAGAACACGGAAACGAACCAATATTAATGCGAAGAAAACCGAATAAGCGATACGACCGGTCGCGCGCAAATGGGATGTTGGTCAGCTCGTTGGGTTTTATCGCAATCGTTATTCGCGATGTTTATTCTCCGCGGCGAGTAACTTTCACCCCGGCGTGCGCCACGGCGCGACGAGATTGCGCCGAGGATACGGACTCGCTTGTGCGAAAAGATTCTCGCTCGGTGGGTCGTCGGAAAAATCGTCTCGGAGAGAAGAGGAGGAGGATCGGGCGGCTGTATCCGCGACTGTCCGGGAGTCTCTACTGGTCGACGTTTCTCCGCCATTAATTCTCCTTTAACTCGTTCCGCGCCATTCGCCGCCGCGCCGAAACGACCGATCCTAACGCCTCCGTTAGGATTCCGCTTTACGGTCGTTTGCGCCGATCGGTAGCGTGCGATTCGATAGAGAGACGACTCCCGCTTTCGTCGCGGAACATGACGCTATTATCGCCGTCAGTCGGAGCAAGACGAGCGACCGGCGGGTCGGCGCGGAGGTTAATATCGAGCGACGGATTCGTAAAGCAGCGCTATTAATCGCTCTTGCGTAAATTAATTTTCATGGCCCCGCGAGAGGCAGAATTCACACGGTCTTTCGCGCGCGCGCGCGCGATTACCATGTGCGATTTATTACACCGGATGTGTCGCGGATTGTGTCATTTATCACGTATGCAATTTCTTCGAGCTATCGAGCCTCGTCTTAACGCTGACAGGCGTCTCAGCACGTGTGTCGACATTTTTTCTTAATATCATCTTTATTTATCGCATGTGATATTTAACTTTCGGCAAGCAAAGCAAAACTTGAAAAGATAAAGTCGAAAAAAAAGAATCGAAGCATTCGATCGAGCTCTCGTCTCGCGCGGGAAGAAATATACTTGCGATCGCGTAATCGATGGATAAAAATTAATTTACGTCGGTGGCGATATATAACAGGTGGAGTAAAACGAATGCGGAGAGAGACGGTGCGCGTGTTTATCTCCGATACACAATCGCGATCGATCTTACACAATCATGTGCGGTTATTGCGAACGATCGGGCGGCGAGTGCGTTTCAAACGTTATAATACACGTCACGAGTCGAGAATAGAATGCGAAATTAAATCATACCACGGTAAAAGCGTATCGCTGCGAGCTACATCGCTCGTATTTACCGCACGATATTAGAATCGTACGAGGTGCAATTCTGTTACGTCTCTAACTTTAATAAGCGCTCGATAGTGCAAACCGGTCTGTATCTATATGTAACTGTGCATTTCCTCAACACACGTGATGTCACATATGCACCACCGTGCTCAGACACGTCGTTATACTACACAGACGCTACTTGAACGCGTGCGCGATAATCAATAGCGGTGAGTATCCGACGAATGCAGCCGTACTGCGGATCGCGACACCGTCCGCAGACCCGCACCCGGTATCGACCCCTTGACCCGCGGCGCGCGCTCGCTCGAACCTTGCCTGTTTCCCTGTTTGCTCGATCGAAACCGAGCAAATACGCGGCGAAGCCGCACACGCGCTCGCGTCGCGAAGAGATAAAAAAAAGTGCACGCTAAATATCGCGCACTTCAAACAGAGCTGGTAATTTGCAGAGCTCCGACCGCACGAGAGATCGGAAGTGATTTTTACAACGTTACGTTGTTGTGTAAATAACGAGGAGTAGAGATATACACACGGGATGCAATTTTTTTTTTTTTTTGCATCTTTCTTGAATCGACGCGCGTCGTATATAAAAATACGCGCCGCAAAAACTAAAATGTGTTATTTCGATTCGTCCGGACTCTCCGATCTTCCTTTCCCCCGGTCTCGGAATCGCGGTGACGCGTTTTGAGGGGACGAGTTCACACGACTTCCGGGTCGCGACCCCACGGTATCGCGCGGTACATGTACACACAAACTCATAGGTCAGTTAACTTATCGCGAGGGATAGAAGGAACACGTGTTCTACATGATGTGTGAGACGGTCCGCTGTTCGATTTGGATTACGAGTCGCTCGCCACGCGCGCCACGGCTCTCTCTTCCCGGCTTTTGCTTCCCTTTTTCGCCGATGAGCGTGTCGAACGTTCGTCCGTTATTTTTGGGACGCGGGGTACGCGCGGGACGCCGAAGGGAGGAAGTCGTATTTCTATCCCTCGGTATCTGGCTCTATTATTAGTGGATACGCGGAGTTACGCGGAGATTTCAGAGCTGGATTTCCGTTCGATTTTAAACACCGGCCGCGTGTGTATCTCTGCGCGTTTCCACGTTCTTTTTTGCTCTACTCGCCAGCACCCAGCTCTTCTTTTTTTTCTCTCCTCTCGTACGTTGTTTCCTTCCTCCGCTTCTTATCGTACGTTTTCGTAGAGCCGCGCCGGCACGTTTCCCCGACAACCGATAGTCTTATCCGGGATGTAAATACGGTGTATCCGCGTGCGATTGTGTGTTCCGCGGCGTGTACGTGATGTTCCGACTTTGTCCGTGCATTGCGCTCGGATGTATCCCGCCCGCAACGGGTTCTGAATATCGATGAGCGCGGGAAGGATATCGGGGATGTTAATTGTTAGCCGAAGGTTCGATTTATAGCCAGAGTAGAGTTTAGAGTGTGCGCAAGATCAACGATCTCTCTATCGATTCCGGAATTACATTGCTCTTGCTGCCACGTAAATGTGTTTTCTCTCTAGTTTCTTTTCTCTCCGGAATAAAATCAAATCCAGTTTGCGGAATAAAAATAAAATCGACAAGTCGTCAGCGAATTATCGAGCAGTTCCGCTTTAGAAACGCGAGACTTGGCTGCATTTCTCGATCGTCGTTCTCTTTTAAGCTCTAGAAAATCGAGACGTCCTAGGTCAGGGACGCGTAACCCACGCATCCGGCTCAGACATGTGCATTTTCTTCGCCGGGCGTTGAAAAGGCATGCAGATTACCGCCGTCTGCGGATAGAAAATTACTATAGTGGATGTGGATTTGTGCGCGGAGAGAGAGAGAGAAAAAGAGAATGTGACGTTAAATTTATATTATTTTACATGTCCGGTGAAATGAGCGACCCGCGCTCGAACGCGACCGTGAAGATTTCATAGAATTACATCAAAACTGTGGCGTAATGACACGTCGACGTTTCGTAAAAAAAAAAAAAAAAGAGAACAAAGCACGAGACGAGCGATATTTCGAGATGTATGAGGCAACATTCGAAACGGTCGCGGATAGAAAAATCTGAGAGAAGAAAGGACTCGAGGGGAAAATAAAAACAAAAGAGAGAAATTCTATCGCAACTAGTATTCTGTCGGTTCCGCAAAATGTATCACAAAGATAAAGGAAATTCAGGCAATTTGTGCGATTTTCCTCGCGCGGTTTCGTCGATCGGCAAATTACGTATCGCGTATGCGTGCGCGAGATGTAGAACTGATGCGGTTAGACGACTCACGATGATGCGCGAAAGAAAACGACGACGACTGCGAGTGACGAGAAGAGAAAAGAGCGCATCATCGTGTATGCGGCTGCCGTATGTTGGAAACACATTCCCCGGATGTGCAAGAGGGAAAATAATCGCGTCGAAAATAGAACAAATTGCTCGTTTGAACAATCGGCGCGTAAAGTTTTTTTTTTTCGAACAATTAAATCGTTTCGCACGAAAGTATCAATTGTAATTCGAAGTCGGTGTTCAATTTTATCTCTCATCCTGTATAAAAAAAAGTCCATTTGGACCGAGAAGTGCGCGTTTTGGAGCCGAATGTATCGCATCTATTGTTGCCTCTTTTCCGCGTTGCCGATTGGTTGGTTGGTTGATCGAGTCGAATCGAATCGGTAAGATCGAGAGAGTAAATAATGAAAAGCGATTTTGAGACAGTTCGTCGTATATGTAGAGAAAATTAAAAACGTAACTAAAGTCACGTGACAGGAAAGAGTAGAAAACGAACACGTGAAAATAACGTGACTGTAATTTATATTATATATAACATTAAATAATACATATTATATACATATAATTTATTATATATTTATATTATTATATACTTTATATTGTATTATATGTATTATATACATACTACAGTAATGTCACTGACCTCCGCCGCGCGGCCTTGGTGGGGTCACTGACCTCGGCCGCGCGGCCTTGGCGGGGCATTGACCTCGGCCGCGCGGCCTTGGCGGGGCACTGACCTCGACCGCGCGGCCTGAGCGAGGTCACTGACCTCGGTCACGTGATTACGGTATATATATATATATATATATGTGTGTATATGTGTGTGTATGTATGTGTATTATATATAGATATAAAATATTATATATAATATATATAATATTCTCTTTTTTGCTCTTTTCCCTGTCACGTGACCTTTACCTTCAATCACATTTTTAAAGACGTGATTTTAGTCACGTGTTGTTTTTCCACTCTTCCCTCTCACTATTTGATTTTGATCTTTATGCGTTATTTCTGACATTTCTAATGTGTAGTATATGGTTTGTAAGACGTATATACTAGCTGTTATCGCGGTGAGGTTGTGTTCACTGACACTACACATTAAAATAAAAACAATAATAGCGTGCGCGCGCGCCTGTGTTGTACTAGTTGGAGTAGAAAGGATTCTTGATATTTTCAAAAGAGAGAGAAAGCACCTTTTAATGAAAATTTTTTAATTCGACGAACGTCTTCGAATAAATTCGATCGCGCAACGACAGATGCGTCGAATCCCTTCCTTTCCTTCTTACGACCCCCTATCTCGAGTGCACTTAATCCGTCGTTGTTTGAATTGATCCCGCATCCCGTATTCATTGCGTTCGCGCGAGATCGTGAGCGCGTACGTACATGTATACATACATACATACACACTCGCCGTTCGTCTGGAGTGAGTAATACTTTGACACCCGAGCGTATATATCACAACATAATATCTCTCCGTGTAGGAGTTATCTTGGCGTGAGTTTTTTTTTTTTTTTTACGTGTCGCGCATTTGTAGGTAAAAGCACGTACGGAATAGGAATGGAAGAGTCCTTGCTGATCAGACGTGAATAGTGCGATAGGGAGAAAATTATTGCAGATGATGTTGCAAGAAAGTGCGCGTTGATAAAAAGCAACGTTTCGCCACAAAAGAAAGTGTAAATTTAGTGCGAGAAGTAAGTCGATATTTTTTGAATTATTCTCGATACGCTAAAAACCTGTTTTTCCACATGATTATAGTTTTTGATTGTATTGTCATACTTGTATTATCTCTACAAGGTATATATATCTAATATTACATGTTGTATATATGGTAAGAACTCTTTACGCTTGGCTGAAAAGGATAAACGACGCTATCGTGTCCGACATGTGATACAAAAAAAAAAAAAGTCGTGCGCTTGATTCTACGACAGGCGTGCCTATGTAGAAAGAACCGCGCGTCTCCGAATAACAATGGGAAATATCTTGCTTCGCGAAGAAAAAGTATTCAGGTGGCTGTGTGAGAGACATTCTCGATCTTGAGTCGTTTTGTGTAGGGCTCTTCGGGAGGAGAGAGACAGGGCGGTCTATATAAGATAGAAGCCACGAGATAGACCCCTGACGGTGATATCTCACGGTGAGATCTTCAAGCTCGGCCATGTCTGTCGGTGCGTCGAACCGGGATAATTTATCATTATTGAAATATGGGCCATTTGTGCCCGTCGTGGTGCCTTCTCTCGCGCGCGTGCGACATGCGACGTTTCTTCTGCCGGGGATTTCCCTTTGTCCCCCAGGGCTTCGCGCGCTCCGAAACTTGTTCTCCATTACGAAAGTTTTACTCACATCGATCGACTGATAACATATTAACCGAAAAATTATACACATTGTTGAGATAAATTCGAAATTTATTAACACACACACTTTTTGTAATTCTTAATATTTAATTTGAAATATGTAACACGAGAAATTTGATAGAAGATTTTAAAATTTAACGTGTAACGTTATGTGAAAACGATTTCAGCGATATTATAACGCGCAGGAACTGATTGCTATTTGTGACACAATATTTTGTAAAGTATTTCACTTTCATGCAAAGCGGCGGCATCGTCGTGTCATCTCGCGAGAAAGAGATGGGTTATCCGCCGCGAAGTGAGAGACCGCCTCGAAACGAGTCGAACAAATTTGCAATCGCATGCAGCAGCCTGTTTTTCTGCATACGCAACGAGATTGTATACTTACAACACGCGAGAAAACCGCGAGCGCGCGCCACATCTCGTTGAATAAGCCTTTTTTTCGAAAAGAAGATTCGCACCCGCGCGCGCGCGCGGAACGACGGGTAAATCGCGGTAAATTTTATATTTTTCCTCAGCCGCGACTTTTTCGCGTTCAATCCGTGGTTCGTAAAAAGTTGCCGGAGATAGCACCTAACGACGGTCTGGTCACGATTTAATGATATTTCATTAAACGAAATTTATCTGCCTTCGCCTTTGCGCGCGCGGAGAGTCGCGCTTGCCGATCGGAGCTTGCAGATAAGCACCGGCCTCTCCTGTCCTGCGGGCGCTGATCTGAAATTGCTCGTTGCGAGCACTAATTGTAACGGTGCCTTTTACGTCGTCTCGCTGCGACCACGAACGCCCGGCCGGGTCGGCGAAATCGTTTATCACAAAGTCACGATTGAATGATATACACACAACGCGGCAATAGATTAGAACGATTTAATATGAGCCGCGCGGAACTTTATATCTGACGGAATCCGCTCGGTTGAGATGCGCGCACGCGGTAAGGTGCACACAGCTTCCTCTCTTTTTTTCTCTCTCTCTTTCTCTTTCTTTCGCTCGAGACTCTTCCCCGAAACAAAATTTCTTTTTGTCAACACAGATGGTGGTCGAATGCACTTCAGTACAAACCGGATTCGAGCACATGGCATTACTCTACGTCTGGGAGATAACGTCGTGAACAAACAAGCGGATTCCGGTTTGCACCGACGCTCTATAAGTAGCTAAACAGCGATGTCTAAAATTCAATCGTGAGATTATATATTACATGCTATATATATATATATATATAACTATATATATAAATATATATATATGTATATACATATGTATATATATATATGTATATATGTCTCATTTCTGTATATGTGAGAATATAAAATATCTTTTCTCTCTACGATAAATTTCAATTTCGACGAAAGGGCGCGCGCGGGCGATCTTCGCGCGAGATAAGCGCGAAAAGTTTTATCTGTAACAAGCGATATCCGCGTTTAACCGGGTGTTTGTCTCGCAGTGTTGCAGTCTCTTCCGAGAGCTGTTCGTGACACCCTCGGGCGCAGCTCGATTGAGAATCGCTGTATGTACGGACGATATACACAGTATATTTCTCAATACTTTTTGCCAAGCGCGCCCTTCGAGCGATCAAATAAGATTATTGCGCTTCGCGCGGCGAGAAGTTGCATTGTGAGCGAGCGCGGCTCGATCGAAACGCCGTAATTTCTCGTGCGTCTCGCGTTCGAGCTTTTTCAAGCGCGGTTAACGTACTAATGAACTGACAAACGAGGCTTCGAGTTCCGGTTATTAAACCGCAAGAGCGGCGCGATGCGGAAGATAAAGCGCGCGCGTAACGTTGAACGCATCCGTCTCTGATATCAAATCTCACTAGTGTCACGAGCGCACGTTGTAGCTTGTGTTGTTAATATATTTCGTTTCGTGAAAATTTAGACAGTTGCTCAGGAAACTCAAGTTTAACGTGATAAAAATTTACGTTTTTAAACAATTTTTCTAAACAAATTCTTTGTTTTGCAAAAATAATTTTACTGTGCGTTAAATTCGCTCAACTGTTTCTCCGCAATTTTATTGTGGAAATTCGGAACAATTATTTCTACTTTATTGCGTGTTGCAAAATGTTTGCACAAGGTAAAATATGTTACGCGACAACGTGCGAAACGCGCGCGGGGTCTTTCGCGATTGTGGATGCGGTAGATCCCTGCTTATTTGCGGTTATCGACGCGTCGAGTACTGCTTTACCGACATGCTTTTGCGAACAATCGCAATGCAGTTGAGACGCGCGTCGAAGATGACAGCACCGATATTTTTATCCAGCGCGCGATAATGAAGTTACAGAGATAAGAAATCTCTGTAATTTAACATCAGCAAAAACCTCATGTTAACATAATAAGATAATAACGTATATTAAGCAAATTTCAATTACGTTCCCTTGTGTGTTTTATGACTTTTTTTTTTTTCACAAAAACGACCTTGACAATTTCGCGTATAATGACAAGGGTTTCGAATTCATTGCGCATAAATTATTAAAATGCGCGATGGAAGAGAAGGTTGAAAATGGCTTCTATCGCGCAAATCACTCGTGCCTAATTACGCAAACGCGTACAATAATGACATCGGGTAAATATTTATCCGCAACTGTGCGAGAGCTGCATCGTTATTGTACCTCATGAAAATGTAACCGCGCACGTGAGCGGAGAGAGAGACCGAGTAACACTCAATCACACTGGCAGTTTATCCATTCGCCGTCCGGGAATGCGATTCTCAGGCCGGGGTTGATGTGGGCAGCGTCGGTGAGAGATTTAGATTCCCGGTAGAATTGGCTACCGTATCTCTCGGCTCTGCCGCATCGCAAAATCGTGCGTTGCCATGCTAAATACCCTACCACGGACGCTTTAACTGTAATACAGATTCCGTCGCGCATCTAAACGACTCTTGGCAACCGACTGCCCGGTAAATTAACATTTGGCATACGCTCTCTCGCGCCTCTCGACGCGACGACGAATCAAAGTTGTATTCGTTAAAATACGCGAATAACGCGCGCAATGATTATATTTATAGTAAAAATAATTTATTTATATAAGAAAGAAAATATTTGTGTGTACACACACAAATAGCAAAGTTATAAAAATGTGTGTTTTTACAAATATTTAAAAAAATAAGATAATTTACCGCGGCGTTATATATATATATATATACTTCGAATATTTACCTACGTAATAATAACAAGTGATAATTTACGAGCATTAATTACTGCAGCAGAAATAAATTCAGACTTGTTTGCAAATTTATTTGTAGAAAACAAAAATAATTCATTCAACTCCAACACAAAGATTAAAATAAAACGTGTAACATTTTCGGTAAATGTTAACATTGTTTTTTGAGCAAATTTAATTATCGTGTAAACGATGTGAAGTACATCTGACTCATTCAAATGAGCTCCTCGTAATGTGTGTGTTTCTCTCGTTGATATACTTGGATTACTGTGTAGCTCCAGTGTTTCCGAGCCGTTCCGTGTGGTTGCGAAGTTCCCGATGCTTAAGGTTTAATATTTTCATGGAACTCATTTGAAACGCTTGGCGTTCCAGTTTCCGCTTTTACTGCGTTTTAAGTACGGGTGCTTCAATTCGAACGAACTTTGTGAGTAGGCCGTATAACGAGACATAATGTGGACTAATACGCGGGCAGTTTGATAAGACTCCGGTTGGAAGTTTATATATCGAAGAGGACGTTTCTTACGCGTCGGGTAATTATCTTTCGTATCGTAGTGTAAAAACTTTGTGCGTTTAATTTTTCGAAACAAAACAAAATTTTCCCTAGAAGAGAAATTTATATTTTTTACAATCGCTCTAAATATTGTCTCGGGGGATAATTAAACAACATATTATAAGATTCAAATAAATTAAAAAACACTGCACAGAAAATTATTTTATTCGAATTATCTTACATGAATATTTTGCGAAGGAAAATAGAAAAACAAAGTTTTACTCCTGTGTGGATTTCGCGATCGTGACGTTTCCTTCTCGAATTACGCAATTTGAATCGTACTTGAACCGTATACACATTCCTAGACACGCGTCACGAATGAGCGCGTACGTACGTACTTTGTATCTAACTCGCGAGTTCGAAATAATTGCGTGACAAGAAGCGGAAGTGCGATCTTATACCGCAAGAGATGCGTAATTCGACGCCGATGCAACGATGAAGCGGTTCTTTGTATCTCCGCGACATGGTGTGTGCCCGATACATGGTTGCCATCAATATAATTACGGTGCGTCAGAGACGCGCCACGCCATTCGCTTCGTGTCGTCTGTCCGTCTCGAAGCTGTGCGAGAGAATGTCTTTTTTTTTTTTTTTTTTTTAGGTTTAGTAATTCTTTTGCTATCGCGAGTGGGTATGTGGCAGCGATCGCTGTGTATGAATCTGATAATCGATTCACAGTAGAGAGCGGATCAACCCCTTTCATGTAACGACCGTTTTCCTGTGGGTTGCCTGTCATTTAATAAATAAAATTTGAGAGATATATATATATAATATGTAAGGAGGGAGATCTGGGAAAAAGGAAAAAATTAGTGAAGAGAGAGAAAATAGCGCTTGACATTTCACCGAGGTTGAATTGCGTGGGTGATCTAGGCTGTTGATCGTGTGGGTAAGAGAACGGTCAATAACGTTTTTCAATGATAGTATTAATAAAAAATCGGTACAGTTTCCGCAAAGCTTTTAACTTTTTCTTGCTTTTACGTTAATACGCAATATGTTAATAAATCTGTAAAAACTTTCACGTAACGTCGTATATCGCCGCATGCATCTTTTATTCTGAAAAAACGAGATACTATATTTGAGACTTTCCCAGAAATTCTCGTACGTCAGCGTTAATTAGCGCTTTCTCAACAAATAGAGCAAAGTGAGTTTGTGTAGGTTTCCGGAATTACGTTTCTCGAGAACGAGAAATCTGATTCCAATTTGGCATAATCGAGAGAATCTGAAACTTAATGTTTTGTTTGTTTTGCGCCGAGTCACGCTCGAGGTTGGCATAAAAGCGCTTTTAATTGATTGCTTCCGGCTGGGGAGCGGAAGAAATAACGGAGGTTGCACACTAGGTGGGCGTACATATCGCGCGTATCGATCTTCTTGTATAACGCGACCGAGCGTAACGCAAGTCGAAAGTCGAATATCGATGACACCGATGGCGTTTCGCCGAGGCGAGCGTGCTTCCGCGACGCGAAACATCGCCGGATGTTCTCACGGAAGATCGCGGAAGAATTCACTCGATCGTCGTGGAAACCCTCTTGAGGATCGGTTAAGAGCGAGATTTGATGGACGACGACGACGACGACGACATTCGACGAGACGAATTAGAGTCGCTCGAATAAATCGACCAAAATGGTAACACACACTTGTATCTGCGAGACGAACGTTTACGCACACGGAATTCACAAAGCTTTTGATATTTAATGTTACATAATTAATATTTGTATAATTGTGTAATATCACAATGATCAAAGTATTAATAATTAAAATTTATGGGATGATTGAAGTTTAGACGATTTATTCGCGAGTAAAATTCACAAGATTCTGTTTGCAGTTTTAATGAACGCTCCGACTGACATACGCGTGTGTTTCAAATAGATGGTCGTTTATATTTTATTTTCGTATGTTTTCTGCGCTCGTTACCGGCGTATAAAATTAGAATTATTCTATATCAAATTTTAATTCTTTGTGAGAATTATTGAGTGTGTTTATAAACCTTTCAACGCGGTCGAAAAACCCGACCGGGAAATCCAAAAGTCCTGTGCAAACTCTTCTCGGAGAGAAGCTTACGTCGAAGCGTGTTATCGATTTTGTTGATACAGCGTGCGGCTAATCGAGAGGCGTTTGTTGCCAAGGCGTTCCCACGGGAGTACCGCGAAAAAGTTTGCCTTATCGCGGGAAACCTGTTCCCGCTGATGGAGAAACGGAATAAGAGCCGCCGCGTCGTTTCTCGGAACCGCGGCGACGGTCGTCGATTAAAAGCGGAACGACTGCGCGCGGCTCAGCACCTTGCGGAGGCTGCGTGTGTGTCGCGAGTTTTACGATCTATAACTTTTCCTCCCTTTTACACTACAGTCGCGCATGATAACGTATGCTCACGCGACCGTTTATAGTTCATCAACCATTTTTAACACGCCGGAGTACGACTCTCTCGAATTGCGATTACGCGGTCATTTAACGTGATTCTCGATTCGCTCGTAAAGACAAACTTTGTTGAGCGAGAAGAGATACACGCAGGAATCTTTGAACAAACGCGACAAGCGTTTAATACTCCTGAAGTTTTATATCTTCTCGCGGAATCTTATAGTTTTCCCACGCTCGAGGTATAAGAAAATTTAAAAAAAAAAAAGAAAAAAGAAAAAAAAGTTTCTTCAATGTTTCATTTGTGCAAAGTGAGCAAAGATATTCAAGACTCTTTTTCTCGGCTTTCAACGCCTCGAATTTACACACGCGCGTAGGAAAGCACATCTTTTTATCTCGAGAAGCCAATAAATAAATACAATACTAAAAAGAAAATTTTTTCAAAAAAAGAATTCGATCAAGAAGACAAATTTACCGAGAGTCTAAGGAAAAACAGAATCATTCATAATGGAAGAGAGTGGAAATAAATACTGCAAGTGTTTTAATATATTTATGATTGTCTTTTTACATTCCCGAACCGTCGAGAGACGTTGTTGCAGCCCACGAGAATCTCTCGCGACGGCAGAGATTCGCTTATATTCTCAGCCCTTTTCATTCTCAACAAGCGAGGTCGCGAACACCACAGGAGAGTGGTTGGCCGTACATACGAGTCGGGGCTAACGCGCGAGTAGGTCGACGAAGATGCGTGGACGATCAGGTGAGGGTCGTCGAAGGAAACGGGGCGACCGAGCGAGGTCGACATCGACTTCTCTCGCGGCGCGCGACGGGTTGAGCAGAGAAAACGCGAGATTGTGACGCGAGTCGGGTCACGAACACCAGGGGGTAACGCAACGAGGGTGAGCGAGAAAAAAAAACGCGCGCGACGCGGGGAGGTTGGGCGCGGATGTGTAGACGGTGGGACGAACAGCGCGGGGAAAGACGCCGGGTGTAGGACACACGACGATGGGCGCGCGCGGGTCAAACGGGGGAGGGAGGGAGTGTATCCATCGCGCCGAGGGTGGAGAAGGACCTGCGCGCGAATTTCCCGTGTTCGCCCAACCTCATATTGATCCCACCCCAGCGAACCTCCCTCGTTCTGGCGGGAGGTGGGGAGATGGGGCCAGCGGGAATACGGCCCGGCAGGGTGGTTCGTCGGCGGTATAACGCCGCACGGGGGCGAGCGAGAGTGAGTGAACGAGCGAGGGACGAAGTCGGAGAGTCGCAGAATCCGCGGGCGCGCACCGAGGGTGGTCCAGCGCGCGCGAGAGTTACGTTTCCGATCGAGGAATTCTCTCGCTAACGTGTCGCCGCGTCGTGTCGCGTCGCGTCGTTGTCTCGTCGTCGTTCGTATTGTTATCGTCGGTGTGTCGTGGTTTCGTGGTGCTCACTCGTTTTACCCTTTGTACGCGCCGAGAGTATCGCGAGGGAGAGAAGAGAAACACGCGTTTTGCCGCGCTCACCGGCGTGTGTTGTTCACCGCCCCGCTCCGCTTCTCGCTCATCGAAAGCTCTCGAAGACACCGTGCGCGCGTGTGTGAACGGACAAGTTTCGGGAAAGTTTCGACTTGCGCGGAAAATTGAGAAAAGTCGAGCGACAAAAAGTGCGCGAGTGTGCGATTCGGTCGACGACTCTCCGTCTGCCTCGGCCTGTGCCGCAGACCGGTCGCAGCCGCATCACGTAGCCGTTCACCGTTGTGCGGTTAACGAGATTTTCTCTCCTTTCTAATATCTTTAAGATCATTATTAGAGAAGAGAGAGAAAGAACGGAAGGATCATCGAGGAAATTTCATCAAGCGGGAGACTGACCCCCGACTCCTCGCCGTCTTAGATTTACGATCGACGTGGCCTCCGTGTGGAATCTAATATTTCGCCGCATCAGCAAATCGCGAAGTGCAATAGCATTTACGAGGTAGCTTCGTGCATTTTGCTTCTCCTCACCACTGCGTCCGTTTTACTATCGTTTTACCGTTAGAAAAGACGTGATTGAGGGGGAAAGCGCTAATCCGGCTTCTTCTCTCATCGCGCGCTCGGCGATCCAGTTCACGGCCTCGAGCGCTTTGTTTTGTAATAAAAAGCAACACATTCGCTCTTATAACAAGTCACACTATTAAATAAGAAACCGCGTTTTCCCACGATAGGAAAGAAACGATTCTTTTAATTAAAAAAAATACGCACACCGAATAGAATAGAAGAGAAATTGATAAGCTCTAGTTTTAATTATGCATACATTTATGCAAATCGCGTTTATAAAAATTCATGAAACAAAGCGCATCCATTTGTTCGACGGCACTATGTTTGTCTGATTAAGTTCAAGGGACGCATGCCGCTGTGCATTCAACGAAGGTAACGGACTCTCTCTTGAATGACCTAGTAAGCTGCAAATTAGTTCTGGAAACTGCACCCCGTTATATTGAGAAACAGTCTGACACAACGAACGAGCTGTAAACGATTCGTAATTTGATCGACGCGCGATAGTATGAGTAATAATCCCGCGTAATCCAAGCCAATACGCGGAATTAATTCTGATCGATGAGAGAGGTTTTAGTGCAATTTTTCGACTGATATTTGTTAATCAGGGATTGTTTAAATATTATCATCGCGATTGCGCTGATCCATATTTCCACCGCATCAACGTGTATCACACATCATTTATTCACTTATGCATGCGACCGCGTGCACGTTCGGCTTGTTCGCGATCGCGTGTGAGGAACTCGCGTGGTCGATGATCTACCGAACGATCTACCGAACGATCATCGCGTCTAACGATCAACGTCGCAGCCGTGACCGACGGTTTGCATCACGCTCGTAACAATCTTTGCGACCTCATTTAACGATCAGAAAAAAAATCCAATTTTCAACGCGTTTAAAAAATTCTAAACCCCAATTAAATTACCGTTTTTTTTTTCTTCTTTTAACGTCGGCCGTGAACGCAAGTCGGGTCGCTGTGAGGAACGGAAGATGCGGGGGGAAGGGGGTGCTTTAAACTCTTCGGGAAACCTGTGACACGAGGCGTTGACACGGGGAGCGCAGAGACTAAGGGGAGCGCGGAGACTCAGTTATGTAGATATAAACACGGATTAAACGAGTCCGTCGGATTTAATGAGTCGTAATGGTGGCATAATGCTCCGAAAAGCGCTCGTTGCTCCGCAGAATGCTCCGTTCCGACCGCACGGGATGTTATTGCCGGTCTGTATTCATTCATTCACCGCACGAATATTAATTTCGCATACATTTCTTCACATGTCTGGTTGCGTGCGGAAATCCGCATAGAATATTAATAAATCTTATTTCAGCTATATGTGTATTTAACTGTGATTATTAATTGTGTGTGTGTGTGTGTGTATATGCGTCGCTCGTTCAAATCCCGTATTTCATTACAGACAGACATTACGACCGCTTAATTAATAATTACGTCGGACTCGTATATCTACTGCGGGATAATCATTACCGCGATCAATAAAACGACTAATTGTACGTCCTGCGCCGCATTACCAGAACTATACGTGGAAAGCAAAATAAAATCCTAATTCCGTTCTGTTTTAATTTTTTTTTTAATTTTTTTTTTTTAACTGATCGCTTTTTCAGTAGCGAGAAGTAGATTAGAAGAAGTGATTAATATAAATTTGTAATTCTCTTACGTCTGTGTGTATGTTGTGAACTTACGCGAGAGCACTCGCGCGATGCACAGAATTCGGAAAATCAATAAGTCGCGAGTAGAAATAACTGTGAACGTTGCGCGCTCTCAGGTCAATTTCGGCGCGACCTTTAATTTCGTTATTTTCCGATGTCAGGTTGTATGTACCGGAACAAAACAGAACGCTTGGGAAACGGAGAATCGACACGGGAACGTGTTTCGCTTCGCGAGATGTCGGGGTTTCGCTCTCTCCCCGACGATCGATCGATCGCTCGCGTCGTGGTCGTCGTCTCGTCGTCGTCGTCGGAGTTTCGTTCTCGCAACACAATATAATAGCCGGAATCTTGTTCCCCTCTCGTGGATTTTTGTCGGAAAAACTTGCTCGTAAATACACCCGAGGTGCGTAAAAATCCGAGTCCCTCGGTTTGTGACGTTTGCGATAAAGCCAGGTGGCGAACGCGAATGTTAGGTATTATATATATATATATATATATATATATATATATATATATCTACGAATTGTCCGAGCATGACTCAGGCGTTACGAAAGAAAGCACGATCTGTTCGCGCCGCAGATATCTGTTTGATAGTTTGAACACTACATTATCGGAGAATTGAAAGTGTTGCGAAAATATTTTAAAGAGAGAAATGTGTGTGTACATTTACCTTCCGGAAAAAGAGAGAAACCAAAAGCATATACTGACGAAGATAAAGTTTCAGAGAACGAATTTGGACAAATTTATCAGTGGGAAAGAGATGTTTGGGATCCTTAATATATTTGCTCTCGACTCGAAGGGACAATTAAAGTGTTTAACCCTTGCCTTGCGTAAAGTGAGTCATTTCTGTACCCACATTGTCGAACGGACTTCGGATATCTCGTATAATTAAGATTCGTTTAGTACAAGTTATTATTAAAGTACGTTTGCGTGGGAAAAATTGGCGGGGGGGTTGTTTGTGCGTTGAAGTTCGAAACAACGCTCGTTTGTATTTGAAAAGATGAGTGTCTATTAATTCATCGCTGTTCGAGAAAGCGCCATTAAAAAAGTCGTGCTTGAGTTTTATTTAATAAGCATCTTTGAAAGGAGAGATTCGAAATATTCTCAGAGATGTAAAAGTTTTGTAATTGAGAAACTTATTGAGTATAAAAAATAAATCGTGTTTTATGAATGTTTTTTGTATTAAAATTAAGTGGATTCAACCTTGATGGGACGTTGTGTTTCTTGGTCGATTGATTTTATTGGTGTTCGGATATTTTGCTACATGTAAATGGCAAAGTTTAATAGAGTTTCGATACGCAGCCCCTCTATCTCTTTCTCTCTCTCTCCCCCCTCTCTTTCTTTCTCTCTCACTGCGTGGAAGCGAGTAAAGAAGAGAGAGAAAAAGAAAGATCGCGAGAGAACGATCCGCGAATCGTATCGATTCGCGTACGATCACACGCATATATATACATCGTCGAGACACACCGTCGCGATAAATCATTAACCGGGCGTGTTTATTGGCCATGCTCGAGCAAATCCCCGGCTGGTGGTTGATTTACGTCCGGCACTGATCTCGATCGGCCGGCGATCGATTGCTCGTGACTCGCGAATCGGGCGCAACAGGCGGGCCCGATACGGAAGCTCAAACGGGAATTAGGTGCGATATCGATGTGGGCGTGAATGTTGGTCCTTTGGAAAGAAATAAAAAGATTAAAAAAAAAAAAAAAAAAAAACAAATAATAATAATAATCAGCGAGCTCTTTCTTCCGCTCGATGTAATGACA
>NW_018020592.1:870354-921991 GCF_002006095.1 Pseudomyrmex gracilis | reverse complement strand
AAAAAAAAAAAAAAAAAAAACACGATCAAAAAGATCGGTATTTATACCGGCGAAATATTATCGTTTCCGAAAGATAATCGCAGGCACGGTGTGTGAGTGTAGAAAGTGTCGTGCCGCGCGCGCACAATAGCGACACAATCAATCGATCGATAGATACATATCGAACTTTTACATTTTGCGGACAGAAATATTGGTTTGCGCGGACGTCATTAATTCAACACCGGTTCGCGCGTGTCTGCGTGTTGGATCGTGTCTCGTTATAGGATTTACGCGCAAATCGAAAACACTTTGCATCGTAGATGTTCTGTTTCGCGCAACAGTTCGAGTTTCGCGTGAAATGTTTCGGAAAATGGGAATCCCGTCGCGTCAAAGAGACGTCTCTCTCTCGTACGTCGTGGCGCAGGCTTAGGTGTTGAAACAAAAAATTGTTTGTCAGGAATATGCATTACGTACGACGAGACGGTCGACATCAATTTCCCCGCCCGGTATCTATTTTCCAATCGAGCTCTCCACAGGTTTACGCGATGTAAATCAGTCTGCGTCCGGTATATCGAAGTTCGATGTGTGTATAGCGCCAAGTAAACTTGCGCTACGCCACGATCACGCCGGCTATATCTCCATTCTTCCTTGACACGTGTGCGCGCTTGTAAAGCGCACGCGACGGTTTTCAATCCCGCTTCCCGTTGTTGTACACATGTTTGCGCTTTTCGCGAAACCTTTGAGTAATTCATTCGAAATCCAATATTCCGCGCTACAAATATTCGTGCGTTTTATTATTGTTGTTTTTTTTTTTTTTTTTTTTTTTTTTAATCTTTTATCGCGCACATGTGTTTTAATTGGGCACAAAATGGACGCGTAAAGCGCATTTAATCCTGTACGGGAAAAAAAATTTTGATATCACAACCGACGCAAAACAAAAAAATTCACCGAGCCTATCGAATGTTTTGTTTCGCTCTTCAAAAATCATTTTTGTTGGGAAAAAACAAAACGTTCAATAGGCTTAACAAATTTTTCTCGCTATATTGTAACTAATATTCTTTAGCTGTTCCGGAGAAAAAACTTTTTTTCTCGCGATATCGTACAAACTCCCGGGAATGTACAAAAGTCGCGGGGAATTTGTGAAAATGCTGTCCGGAAATTTCCACCGCCGAGCAGCAGCGGCACTCGCGCGCGCAATGCATCGGGGGCTTTTATGCGGGATTCGGTCGTAATCCCCTCACGTGCCGTAAATGGGCGCAGTTGGTCTTTGACGGTTTCGTGACGCTCTTCCGTTTCTCCGGCGTATTCCACTCGGTGAACACACAGCGACGTCTTTATAGCTTCCGAGGTATCAAGTTTACTTCTACTCTTTTGCGTAATTAAAACGAGAGAGACAGAGAGAGATAGATAGATAGAGAGGGAAGGAAAAGAAGAGAACAGGCGAATTCAGGAAAATGAGAGCAAGTTTTTCGGTCGATGAGACAGTTGATTTCGCAACGCGATCGCGAGCGAGCGTCGTTGTCGTAGAAGCGAGGTCGAAAAAGTTTTCCAGGACCGCGCGGGGGGCGGTCGCGTTTTTCGGTCGCGCGTGTTTCGCGAGAAACCGATCAATTGTTTCGCGCGATCGACGATGCGGCGCGTTTTATCGCGTTATGAACACTTCTATTCGCCGGGGTTAGGTTGCGAAACGCTCGGCTGGATATAAACTGCGGTGTGTTTACAACCTGCCAAGCTCCGAACGGCTATCTTGTCGAAGCCTTAGAAAAGTAGCGCGCGGAAATAAGTCTTTCTGGGACGCGCGAGTTTGCGCATACTTCCTAAATCGTGTTACGGAATTATATAGCATTTCGTTTCGCGTTTTAGAAACGTCAACGAGGACGTACGTACGTATGTACGTTTTCGCACGCGGTTATGCGCGTGTGTGACGACAAAACTATCCGTACGATAAATCCTCCCGACATTATCTTCTTTTCATTCGATATCGTCGCATCTATTGTACATCCCGCGGATTATCTGTCGCATGTAAGTTCTCAGCCTGCACATTGTCAACATAAGAACGAACGCGCTTATACCTGATAAATCTTCTTGGCGGAGTTTATTATCGTTCATAAAATCGTAAACCGCATTGAATTCCGCGAGCTTACATGATTTTTCCAATTGTGCCATTTCTCGATTCAATCTAGTCTCGCGCTCTTATCCGCGCTTGTTATTCGAGTCACGATTCCGGTTTCTTTCGTTCGCGAATTTCTCACAGCAGCAGAAGGCTCGATCCACATCCGCGGCCACTTGACCCCTCGACATTATCACCGTTCGAATTGCGGGTCCTACGCGTCGCGCTTATCGTTCAGAGCCAACATTTTCTCTCGTGATCGACTTCCGAGCCATAGAAAAGTCGACTTTTATTCGCTTTCTAACGTCTGTTTCTTCGGATTTCTCTCTTCAAATGCGTTTGAGATTTATATCGAAACACCTTTACCTTTTCAAGATCTACTTTGTTACTACTCGTTGCACGCAATGATATTTTTTTAACACAAATATCGTTGCGTATATTTTTCTACAATCTGCATCACCGCAAAAATTTATTTTCGTACAACACACAGCAAGAAATCGAAACCGATTGTCCTTCAGCGCGCTTAATGCTCGCGCGCGGAGAGAGTCCGAAATAGGCCAGATCCTTCGGCGAAAATAGACGCGGCGTGTGTGTCGAAAGGGTTGTGCCGAAGGCCTCGGTTCGAGGATAAATATAAAAGCACGGAAACGCGGCGCGTTTTTATAGATAGCCGTCGGATAAGAGAGAAAGACGTCGGGTCGCGGGATTCGTTATTACTCGATTATCGCTGTTACGCCGGCGACTGATCCGGCGGACCCGAGCAACCCTCCCGCAGCGGCAACCGCGCGGCGAACCGCCTTTGCACTTAGCACTTACGTGGCGGCCGGTATTATGTGGCAATAACAAGCGACCCCCATCACATAACCCCACTTAAGAACAAAGTCGCAGCCGACGAGGAACGTAGGGAGAAAAAGAGAGAAGAATAAAAAAATGTGAAAAAAAAAAATTAAAAAATTGAAACCTCGACCTCCACCCACCCCTCCACGTCGCGCGTAACGGTTTTTCCCTTCTCTGTTTCTTCTTCTTCTTCTTCTTCTTGGACCGCACTTGTGTTTAACGGCGTGGCTAATAGAAAATGTACACCGACCCCCGCTCTTTGTATATCCTCTTTATTAATATCGACGTTTCGTGCGATGCCGACATTAATCGCGTAATCGAGCTCGCAGGCTTCGGCTCGAGTACATTATGTTTATACGTATATATACATGTACACGCTCGGATCGGTACCGGTAGCTATGAAGAAAAGAGCAGCGTGTCGCCCGGCTTTCCTATCACGCAAGTTGGATCGAGCGTGCGATTCCTAAGGACTTCCCGATAAAGGACAAGGGCGGAATTCGATACCGTAATCCCGACGAAATCACGGCGGATTGCGAGTGAAACATCAGTTGTGCCTCGAGTTTCTCTTCCTTTCTTTTTTCTCTCTTTCTCTCTCTCTTTCTAATTATTCATTTTTTCTACTTTTGATATCAACATTATATTTATCTCTCTCTCTCTCTTTCTCATACTATTTTTGTTGTTGTTTTATTTTATTCTTTGTTTTTATTTTGATAACTTAAACTTACGTTATTGTAGAATTTATGCGTATTGTATATTTTTAGTGCGCCTGAGGGAATGTATCCCAGGGCGCTTGAATAAATTACGCTTTCTCTCTCTCTTTCTCTTCTTCTTCTTCTTCTCTCTCTCTCTCTCTCTCTCTCGAATCGCGAGTTTATAATACATTTCTTGTTATATACTTCTCATTCTATACGCGCGCAAGAGGCTTAACGCAATAGAAACGTAGTGAATTTTGCAATTTGTGTTTCTAATGTTGCGACATGGGAGCGGCCGTGGCGTGCATCGGGATTAGAGCATATGTAAGCGACGGCGGGGGAGAGATGTCTCCGTGTGTATTATCACTGTACATAATTGCTCGTGCAAGCGCAAGTTAGCGGTACACGCGTCTCATCCCGGCGTGGCGCGGGACCGCGACATACCAACTTGAATAGCCCGGCGCTTTATAGATGTCCGTTAATAAACCGCATTATGCCGCCGCGCGCTTAATTGATTAATGAGAAATTACGAGAGACGGGTCTCGCGTATGCCGGGGACCCGTGCAAGGGTACGGCGCCGTCGGGCGTTCCCTCCGGGAAACGGCTCGGTTTAGAGCGCGGCTTGAAAAACGAGCAAGGTCGCGTTAATTAAATCCACTGTAATTCCCCGCGTGTTTGCGAAGTTTCTCACATATACATTTTCTTCTTCGACGTGTTTCTTTTTTTTTAGCTCGAGAGCAATATTTCGAACATGAAACTGTCTTTCCGACGAACGTACGCGATATGTCGGCCGCGTGTTCGCGATCGCGGTTAAAATTTTTGTTTAATTGTTACGAGAATGGAAATAAAATGCACACGAATGTGTATAATTAAGCTCTTGTAATATCGCTCGCCAGATTTTTTTTCTTAACGAGAGCATCGCGGAACGAGAGAGAAGTGTTTTTTTTTTTTTTTTTTTTTTTCGATTACGTTCGAGGATCGCATCCTCGGCAATGAGTCTTCGCATTCCACGAAGATTAACGGCGGCGCGCGAGAGATCGAATCCCGGCAGTATTGGCAAACAGTTTCCAATTATTAAGCGCAGCATCTCTCCCGCTTCTCGTAACTCGTATGGGAGAACCAATGGTCTAGTCGATGTTCGACCGGGAGTACTAACTTCCGGTATTTTTGCGCGCGAGTGCGCGCGCGCGCACGTACCTGCCTATAGTCTTCCACGCCCTTTAATTATCTGCAGCTTGACGCCGAGTAGTTATAGCGGATAGTAACGTTGTCATTATGACTGTGAAGACCGATCGAGACTACCGTGTGCCTTCTTCTTCACCTTCTCTTCTTTTTCCTCTCTTTCTTTTCTTCTTTATATCGCGACGGGCTCTTCGCGCGCAGGTTTCTTCACCTCTCACAAAGGTCGCGTTTCGAACGCCTGCGAAAAGAGTCATTGTCCAGCACAGCGCCCGGTTCAAGATCCGCTTCGGTGTTCCGCGAAACACACGTGTCATTTGTTTTTTTTTTAAATCGCGAACACAGTGCGAGCGCGTGTAAATATTATATATGCATATCCGCGCCGAAAATTTATTCTCCACGCGATTCGAAAAGAATTAAAATTTCCATCACTTTCTCTCGTCGAGCGATAGATCCCTGTGCGATGGATAGATAACTATATGTCGCGCGCGAAATCCTCACCTATATAAGCCCATTACTCTATCCAGCGGCAATAAAACCGTCGCTTCGCTAAGATCCTAGCACCGTAAAGTGGCATTAAGTACCGGTTTTAAGTAAGCTCGTCGAGATCCTCGACAAGAAGCCTACTCGTACGAGTTCACCGGATCCTTTGTTCGCGAGACTGGATGCTGGGCGAATCGCGCCGCGACTTTACGAGCCGGGGCCTCCGACGATCCCTACCGCCTGCCGACCGCTTCTCGCCGTTTGATTCTATCGTAACTAAGTGCCGCGGTAATAATGTCACCCGCCGTAGAAAGCGCAGCGGCGAGGCGTCATCGTTGGAACAATGACGACAGGTGGGCGCGTCGCGGCGGGGCGGGACGCGATCTTTTCTCATCGAAGGATCGACAGAGATAGATAGAGAGAGACAGAAATATATATTATATACGTGGGCGTCCCGGTGTCCTAATAACTTTAATGCGCTCCCGCCAACGTGATTTAGAGACGCATCGCCGTTGGCCGCCGCCGATTTGCACAAAGGATCTCGGGATCACGGTGCACTGACCGTCCTTTCGAGAGGAAAGAGAGGCTCGGCGGCGGCGGCGGCGGCGGCGGCGGCGGCGGCGGCGTCGTCCGCGCGCGCCCTTGAAATTCCTCCCGCGAATACCTGCGGCTGCAGCTTTTGGCCGTATGCGCGGAGCATAAAGTAAGATAAAGCTCTATAAAACGGATGTAATTTTTTCTCTCCTTCTCCATACGAGACGACAGCGGATTTCACGCGTGTGCGCCCGTAATTCCCTCCCGCGGATCGCGACTCTCGCGTGAATTTTTTTAAGCGCTTTTTATATTACACGGAGCGTTTTAATGCGCGACCAGTTGAGAGAGAGAGAGAAAGAATCTGTGTCTCTCTGTTTCTCTCTCCTTTATTTCCCTCGGGTCTTTAACCGAGCCGGGACCGTCATCCCCCTCTGTCTCGCTCCGAGGTGTGTTGCCCGATCGGTCAGGACCTGCTTCGTACCAACACGAAACCGTCACCTATTCCGATCGCGCCTTGACAAGGGGTCTCGATTTTCTAAGAATCTCGTCTATCTTTTATTTATTGTTAGCTTCTCACAACTCCTGGTAAAATCCGCACACATTTCGAAACACGGTGACGGAAAATAAAATAGAAAGCAGAACGAACTCTCTTTATTAGAACGATATCCCTTTTCGACGACGGTCATTTGATCTCTTTCGTTTTTCCTGGAATGTTCGTGAACCCACTCTGTGTTCTCCGCACAGTTGCGTTCTCTTTCACATCTCGCGCATCTCTCGTGTGGTCCCGTTTTCGTGGGACATACAAAGAACAAAGTTCGCGTTCCACCCACCACCGACGCGCGCAAGTTTCGAAGTCTCGAGTTTCAGACGCGGTTCTTTCTCAAAAAAAGAGCAACAGATATATACACGGACGTCTGGTCTCCTAGATATTGTATATGCAAATTTGTCGTGCCTCCTAGCCTGGCACCAGACTCCCTACCTCAGATCTCGGGGAATATGAATCATGCTCGCGATGAGAGGCCGCTGCCTCGTAACAGGAAATCCGTCCCCATGTACGCGCGCGATCATGCAGATTCAGACAAAGCACGATGCGTTCTCCCCTTTATCCCGCCCTTCGGCGCCTTTTTCATCGATCGGTGGCCGCATCCTACGCGCGCACGAAGAAAGGTTTTTCGCCAAGCGTCAGATAACTCTATAAGGTTGCCCGCGAAAGGAAAAAAACATTTTCATTGTTGTAATATAATAAAATAAAAATAGCGAGATTATCGCAATATATTTAATATCCATTGTAGCAATAATTTTTTTATATTAAAAAATATATGAGAGAGAGAGAGAGAAATTATTTATTTTCTCTTTTAATATCATTGGAAACTGGCGAAGGTCTCAATCCGTGGTATTTCTCGGTAATCCACGAGCTAAGAAAACATCTCCGCGCTAAAAGACCGATAAAAACGAAAATGAAACAGAGAGATAACAATAAACGGAACGAACAAGTTCACATTTTTCCCATCTCGACGCGGTGACACTTTGCGACACTGACGTCATTCTTTCGGCGATGACCATATCGAGAGAGCATACCGAGGAGTCTTAAACTCGCGTTTTACTTTCACTTCAAGTACCAATTCAGGGGGGAACTCGTCCGCGAGACACTTCCATGTGTCGAGAGGGTTAACGCGCGCGCGGGTGGATCTCTCACTCGGGCAATCGATATATTTATCCTTGAACAGCGACTGAGTGTGCTTGTGTCTCTCCCTGTGAAAGAAAACGCCCGGGTTTTTATATTATAAAAGGTGTAATCACGAGCAATTTTTCTCGCAAGATTTATCTTTCCTCGTGCGCTGACACATATCTAGAAGGCTTAACAGCCGATTTACCTCCTAAATCCTTTCCTATTTCTTCTTCCTCTCTCGTGAGACATGCAGCTCGCGTCCCTCTTAGCGCCGAGTTTAAAGCTCCCGATGATAGAGCGTACCAGTCGCAAATTTGCATCCACGGCGATCGGCGACGGATGGCACATAAAACAAACAAAGCAGTTCGCGGTATAGAGACGCAACCGAATGAACCGCCGTTTATCAGCACGTAACGAAGATAGTCACGCGACCTCACGGTTCGCGGATAATGACCGGTGCGGCGGAGGCCGCATAACTGCCCTCGTCGATATAATGCGATGCCGCGGCGATGTTTTCCATTTTCTTCGAGTCACCTCGCTTAGCGACGACGCGGAAAAATTTCGCAGGTGCAATCGGGTATAAAAACGCGGAAATTAAAGTGGCAACGTACAAGGACATGCGTGCGTGATTGGCGCAGTCTTCCCGTTCTCTTTTGTTTGCGAGAAAAATGCCTTTGAAACCGATTGATTGACTTTGTTTTTCAACACGTGTATTTTTTTTTGGTTCTTTGCACATTGACGGATCATTGCATGTAATTTTCTCACAAACGGGACTACTCTAAAATATTGAATAATTTTTTAGAGTATTCTGTTTGTTTTGTATGCAACCTTTTCTTTTTTCGCGAAATCTTAAAGACGCACAGATAATTCACAAGAGAGAAACAATATGGACGATGTTCAATAGATGAATTTGTATTACATATAAATCGAGAACTGTTTTATCTGAGTGTGCATATCAAAATACGATATCAGCACAGTTTCCAGCATCGACGGTGAAAAGCACTCACGTGTAATGATTGAATACGACGTTGAGAAGAAAAATATCGACAGAAAAAACTTATTCTCTCCGCATCTTCTTCGTATCAAACCACGTGAAAAGAACAGTTCTGTTTTTTTTTTTTGAGGAACACGCGAAGTTGATCGCAAGATAAAAGAAGCATACATCTTCTACACTTCGGCGCCCCAGATGGGGCTTTCGGTTCGCCTTGCGAAATCCGGAGAAACCGAAAGAGTGTCGCTCTAGTGAACTCGTCATCGAGAATATTATTCAGTCGAACGAACGACAAGATAAGAACTTCGAGTCCAGCGGGAGAAAAAAAAGAGAGAGAAGAGAGAAAGATTGAGAGATCTAGAGATCTCTCGGCGCGTTTCTGTGAAGATGGACGCCCTGGAGCTGCAAGCTGCCTTGGTAAAGCTTGATCCGGCCACCACGGTCACGCCGATCGGTACGACTGTGAAGTTGGTGCCTCATCACCGGGTCGCCTTCACCGTGAACATTGACGACGAGAGCGACATAAATCTAGAAGATTCGACTCGAGACGACGAGAAGTCGTTGGCCGAGACCGCGTCGAGGAAAACGCCGGGCAACTGCGCCGGAGGCCTGACGGCGAACCATCAGAATCATCATCAGAGCGGCGGTCAGCAGATAAGCGTCTCCAAGTGCGGCATCATTGAAGTTAGGTGACGCCAACCGCCCTGCCACGGCGTCAATATGATTTACCACACTTACCCGCCGCACCGGGGCAACAAACATCATGCCAAGCACCACGTCAAGGAGAAGAGACACCATCATCATCACACTATGCACCATCAGCATCACAGAGCTCATGTGGTAAGTTAACGCGCGCGAACAAAGAGACGGCGCGAATAACGAGAGATGACGTTTTCGTTGTCGTCGCCTTACATTGGAGAGAAAAGAAAAAGCAAAACGAAATGGCGCGCGAAGAGAAGAAAAATTTCTTTTTAATATAACACGAATTCCATTCTTCCCGCAACAATTTCGCGCCGCCAGAATGGACGCTCCGCGAAAAATTCGTTCTTTTATAGAATTCAATAAAAGATGAAAACGTCGCGGCAACTCGTATTTTTCGCTGACTCACACGAAAAAGCTCGCCGCAGAGATACATATTTGTATAATAGATTTCGTTCGAACTGCACTCTCGCTGCGATACTCACCGAGCTTGGTACATATTTCGGGAAACATATTACGTTCCGTGTTGCTCTTCTTTTCGATGTGATGAAGAATAAATAATACATATATTACCAAAACCTTTTGCACACAGCTCGACAAGAATAAACGCAAACGCGCGCGCGCGCGCGCGCGTAAGTACCGAATTCACTTGTCATGTGAAAATACGTTTCCCCGATTCACAGAGGGCTTTCAATTTTTTATCAATCCGCAGCGCGAAATTCAATTCGTAACAATATATATTTACTCCATACCGATTAGTTATTCTCTCTAAACAACGATTCACCGAACACGCGAAATGCCGTGCCCGGTTTAATTAAAATAAATGCCGCACACACACACACGTGTGCGTTCTGAGATTGGAAATTAAACTTGTATATTCGCGTTTTGTTGCGAAATTAAAATCGGGATTACGAAGCCTGACCACACACTGTGTACGCGCGTGCCCCCGCAATTAATATTAAATGATCGCGCGAAGTTTTGCAAATTTATATCGTGTTCATTTCGTACAGTGTGGAAGAACAACCAAATTAAATATAATACGCAGACCACATAATGTGTGTGCGCGCGCGTGTGTGTCGATCGTCCGTGCTTTTTAACCATTGAACGCTTCCATTGTGCGCGCTCTTTGCGCATGCAGCGAGCCGTGCGTTTCCTTTATGAATTTTTCCTCGCGCAACGGTTCCTCACAATGATGACGAATGTGTATCACCGAGTCAGCAGACAATGCGACACGCTCCCGTGGCCGGGCGTCCTCCTCTGTTCGTCTCGCGCACGCCAGACCAACATACATATATATATACCTCTCGTATCCGCGCGCGGATAATTCGCAATGCGGAGGAGCGTGTTCCGTGACGGAACACGTACGGTATATATCGGGCGTCTCTCGTGTCTAGACAACGTAAGAAGCTCCGAGAGCTCGCTCGCTCGCTCGCACGCACGCACAACCAGACTACTAGACTCTACTTTATTTCCCTAGCGGTAGTTTTCGCGACGAGATAATTAACGAGCCCGCAAGAGCAATCAACCGCGCGTTAACTCGATCCCCCCCCTCTCTTCGCGAACCGGCAGATTAGCATGTTAATTTTTAACGGGGCTTTTCGACGCGACCCGCGCCCACGCGACATTAGATTATAACGCGCCTCTCTTTCGGGAAGAGCGCGCGGGAAGAAAGAACATGCACATGTCAAACGAGAGTTTGAACAACGCAGAGACAAACGTTAATTTCATTTGGATTGAATTAATTCTTACGTGTACGTACTTTGCAAAGAATACTTAATTTTTTTTCGAATGCTCACACGGTTTTTACGCGAGGATAAATTTTTTTTTTTCGCTTCGGAGATTACGTTTTCATTTCCAAGAACGATCGTTTTCGAGCTTGCCCGAGATCGCCTCGTGTTCGTGACGAAGTGCATACGAAGGATGTAACCCTAATTGCACGTTCACGGCGAGGGTCGATCACGCAGGTTCGTCCAAGGATGTGAATTGATGTCGCGGCAAATGTGATGCACACCGAGAGACGGGCCCGTCGGTGTGCATCAACATCTTCCTCGCGAATCGGTGTAACGCACCTTGGCGAACGTTGCGCTCGCAGCGCTGCACTTAAGCGAGACATAATAGGCCTATCGCGAGCCACTTGTCTACCTCAGCGTCAGACCATTGCCCGCGGGCCGCGACGACCGACGTTAATAGACGCGTTTCCGGAACCATAAAGCGACCAAGAATACGCTCATACACACCACGATAGATTCGTATGATGAATAGGCAAACAGAGTGATGCGTCGCCGTCTAGGTTTGCCAACGTCTCATTTAAAGGTAATTGCCGTTCCCGGGTTTTAGTTTGACACAACGACGTCAAATTTCCCGCGGGAGATAAATCTCCGCCATGTTCCACACACGATAAAATTTTACACGTCGCTCGTTTGTTTGACTTTTCGCATACGAATGAATCGACTGCGAAATCCCGAATATTTTCACGAGAATAAATAAACAAACGCGTTTCACACGCGCGTCCGACGTTGTTTGCACTCGACGTTGTTTGTGTATGTGTGTATGTATGTTGTGTATGTGTACGGTTTCCAACACTATACATGTATCTGCATAATCGCGAACGCGATTTAACGATGCACGTGCGCTCGTGTTCTACACTCGCTCCTTCGTTTCGGTTGCGCGCGCGCGTGTAAATCATGCGCGCTAAGTCGAGGGAAAGAGAGAGAGAGAGAGAGAGAGCGAGAGAGAGAGCTACCCCCTTCGGAAGAGCATTTTTTTCCCCTCGAGACACAATCGACCGGTACCCGGTATCGAGCGACTCGCGTCGGGTATTGAATTCTCGAGTAGAGGAGGAGGATGCTGTGTGTGCCGGGCGCATCTCTCTCGAGTGTGTACATACGGAGAAGCACGCGTATGTGGCATATACTCCCCGGAGTCATACGGCCGGGGAGGAAGGCTTTCTCCGTCGACGCGACGGAGGTTCGGTATGTACCGGGTGAACAGATCGATAATGTGGTCCACGTAAACTAGGACGTTCTGTTCTCTGCCGCGCTCGCTCGCTCCCGCAGAGACACATCTCTCGTGCGGCGACGTACGGTATTATCCGGATATTAGCAAAATTTTCATACTTTGAATTTACACTAATACCGGGAGAGAAAAATCATTTTTTTTCTTCTTCTTTTTTTTTTTCGACAAAAGTCGTAGGTATTATACCTCGGCCACTCGGAAGAGAGGAACAAAAGAGCAGAGCAATTAGAAGTTCGAGCTTGGGTTTTTGTCCGACCCAACTTGTCAACTTTTGCAGTCGACTTTTTTTTTTTTTTGCTACAATGGGGATTTAATTTTTACTTATATTTGAGAAAATTTTGGTCGCTTATATCCGGACTAACGCTGTTAACTTTCATAATTTTAGTTTCTCTGCGCGTCTAACACACACGTGTGTTGAGAAACAGCTATGAACCTTCATCATGGATAACTTTCCAAGCTGGATTTATGGTTATCCCGCCTCGCATGGAATTATAATTAGTTGGGTCTCATGTATACGTGTGTGCGCGCGCGCGGTTGTACAAGTTAAACCATATACGCAACACTATTGTTTCGACATATAACGAGCGTTAAATTAATATTCCTGAAAAAGTTTTGTCATGATATTATCCTTGTATTACAGTTTCGTCAAGTCTCCTGAGTGTTTTTGCTGTGTGTTTCATCTACATGCGCGTCGGACAAGTTTCGCCGTGATCATGAGAAGCACCCTTTCTCTTTCTCTCTCTCTCTCCGCGGCGGAAAAAAAAAAAAAAGACTCGCCGACCGTAGTCAGGGTCAGACTTTCAATTAAAGCTTAAGTCGGATCTTAACGAGGCTTAAAAGAATCGGCGCGCGAGCGTATACACACGTGCTCGCACGCAGGTCGAAGACTTTAAGCCGCGTCGTTCTTCTCTCCCCGTTCGTTCGCGAGGGGATGAACTCTCGCTCGCTTTTAGGCTTCTGTTGCGACCGCAACGATAACTCGCGCGACATAACGTATCCGCATTACGCGCGGCGGTAATTTACAAATCGATCGTTTCTCACTAAAGATCCGCGCGATCTCGATACGGCGATAACGCGAGGGTATCCGCGATCAAGTATTTAACTCGTTTCGCCGCAATCGCCGCCCGATTCGCGCAACTGTATTCGTAACCGCAAAACACGACAGATTCGGTCGGCGGGAATTGCACTACTACTTTAATCGCCGCCGGCGACCTTTCAAGTGCGCGCAAACCACCTAATCGAAGGCACTGGGGTGACAGAACATACGGGTTTATTTATAACGTCAACTGCTATAACACGCGACGTATTGAGTGAGAGCGATTATTGATTTTAATACGCACGTTATAGCGTGAGATACGGTCCACGCCACACACGGACCATTCATCCAGAGGAGCTCGCTATTGTTTTTTAGCGTTCAACCTCATTAAGCACGATCGCGCTTAAGAGAAAAATACACCTTGTCTGTACGGCGTACCTTAAGAAATAATAATGAGACGCGCGTTTTCTTTTCCCAAGAAGGAGATTCTTCACCTGGACCTTTTTGCCGGAGTAAATCGAGTTCCTCAGCTTCCTTACGAATCATTACTATGTATCCTCTCTTTTTCTTTGTCGTTTTCACGGCTCGTCCCGATGTATTTACGGTAAATATCCTTTCGCCGCGGCTGACGGGGCCAATTTCCCAGCTTCCAATAAATTAGCCGGGCCGGCTCTCTCCGTGGGTCGGTGCCTCCGCGCCGCCTCGGAACGTCCAATTAGTTCGGGACGTCCGTCTCGTCTTTCTTCTCTCACAGTTGCGATGCTCGTAAAAATATTTACATCCGCCGATTCGCGCGCGCGCGCTCACGCAGGATGTGCGTGACAGTGCGCGGCGACGGACGCACGCGTGAACGCACGTCGACCGTGCGTGACCCTGCAAAGTCACCCCGCGAAGCACACAAAGCGCAATTTTATGCCGTAATTTTCATAGAGCCGTCGCAAAACGAGAAGGCGCTACATCGAGTGATCGATTGGCACAGTTATTTCGAAATTATACACGCGAGTTAATAATCATAGGAGTCACAGTGGAAGAAGTGTCACTCTTGACCGGATGATCGTTGCAATTAACGTATATGTCAGCTTTTTGCCGCTGGGCGTTAATTTTTCATCTTTCACGGTATACTTATCTTTGATATGGTACCGGGAACCAGTCGGAACCACCGTAACCTTGGCCCGAAAGCCCGCCTCGACGGTTATATTTATCTGAGAGAGTTGTGTTGGGTTATGTGTGTACGTGTTCACCGCCACATTGGGTTTTTGTTTAACACACTCTTCTCTCTCTCTCTCTCGGTGTTGCACAAGCTACACACAAAGTCGGATATAAACGATGCGCCTGCTCGTGGAGAAGGTACTTTCATTAATTTCAAACGTCTCGCGTAACTTCCCGGCGTGTATCCGCGAGGATCGGATATCGGCGAGTCCTTGTTAAAAGATAGAGAAAAAGATATCATTAATGAACATTAATTACGCGCGCGCGCGCGCGCGGGAGATTTTTTTCTCGCGATCTCCGCGAAACGATCCGCGCGGATTCTTCGGAAACGTTGATGAAGTTTGACAATCTAGCGAAAAAAGGTTCGAGGCGGTGCGCGCGATTAGTCGCACAATTTCTCGCAAATTGACAAAGCGGCGGCTCGCGCGAAATCGCGCACGGAGTATTATTATAACGGTCGCGCCGTTCATTTCGCGTGCGAGAACGCCGGAGAAGAGAACGGTGATGGATTAGGTTACAGAGCGTCGCGATTTATCCAAACGTTAATTCCATCTCGGCGGCGAGATCGGCGGCGTCACTCTCGTGCGCTCGCGCGCGCACGAGATCAATCAACGTGAATTACGGGAAGACAAATGGCGTCACTCGTGCGAATGAAAATCTCCCGACGTGCGACGATGGTTCGACGATTGTTGAGCGCAACGTCAGGTTGCGGGGCGCGATATCTCTCTCCGCGTGTCGTACGTAAATTATCAAGTTTTCGAATCTGATTAATTATCGCGATACAGAGATCGAAACTTTCGACGATAAATTGCGAAAGCGAGAGCGTCTCTCGACGGGCGACGCGCAATTATACACGTCGATGAATATGTCGTTGTCGAGTGCGACGTGCAACGATGTAAAAACAAAAAAAGAAAAATAAATACCTAAATACATCGCGTGAGACGTGATAGAAAGATGCAATCATCGAGCGCGTAAGAATTGGATCGTATCTCTCACGTATGATAGAGACGTGTCTGACGAGGTCGTCGTCATTCACGTGTCTCCGTACACCGTCGGAGGAAGGAGATTAGACAAACAGGGTTCTCGCGAAGCCTCGCGACTGCTTTCAGCTGCACACGTGTTTGCGGTCTGGCGTTGAGTGTTATCTGCAAAAAAAAACGCATTTATCGGTCTCTGGTTTCTTGTGCGTGAAAACGATTGTGAATTCTCGACCGCGTGCAGGCTGAACACAGCGTGATCCGCGACGCTGTAACTAGTGTTATTGTAAAAAAAAAAAAAGATAAAAAAAGATAAACTAACAATCGACGGGTGGACGATCGATGATCTCTCCCCGCGCCGAAGGATTAAAAGGCGCGTGTGCTAACGAGGCGCTTTTACCCCCGCGCACGTGCAACACAGGATAATCCTCTCTCCATTGTTATGCCGCGACGAGAGAGAGAGAGTGAGAGAAAAAGAGAGTGAGTACATTCACATGCAAGAATCTAATAATAGAGCTTACGAGATCGGTAGTGTTATCGACAGAAGGGCGAGTATAACGCGCGCACGCTGCCTTGATACAAAGATATTAATCACACACGTCCTGGGCGTGCGGTTGGTTGGAAAAAAAAAAAGCTTGGCCTGCCTCGGAGACTTTGCTTAATTTCCATATTTAATCGCGATAAAATTTCGCCAAGCCTTTAATCATCCTGTTCATTCCGCGCGTCTATAACGTACAGATTCTCAAAGTCGTTTTAAAGAGTTTTAAAGAAAGACGTGTTTGATGTCAAACGCGCGCGCGCGCCTTGAGAATATAATCGGACAGCGATTTTTTTCTTCTTCTTTTTTTTTTGTTCTTTAAGTTTCGTCGCTGCTGCAACGCGCTTTTTCGCACAAAAGCTTAAAGTCCAATGCGGCAGCGCGATGCATTCGTGCATTATCACCGCGCGCGGGCGTTCTTGAACGATGCTCTTCCTGAGCGCGCTTTATTCCAGATGGGAGATACAAACGTGTATGTGCCCCGCGGCTGCGCTTTAAGCTCGGCTGTTTCGGACGTTCTCCGTTGACGCTCATTTACATTCGTCACACCAACGTTTTCCAACGCGTGCACAACTTTAACTTCGCGCGTCCTTACGCAAACGTTGTTATCCCGTTTTGACAAAGAGGCGACGCGGTCGAGATTTCCCATGTTGTCGGTGGGATTTAACAGTCGGAAATTTATTCGGAAGAGAAACACGTGTCCGCGCGTTTGCAATTCTTTCATTCTCACAAATTAATGTCAATAATTCAAAACGCGCAAGAGAGTAAATTTAATATTGATTTCAGACATTTTAGCTAAATGTGGATTAGATTAGATGCGGATGATATAATAATTTACTTAATAATAAAACAACTCTCTCCGTAACAACGTGGGTCAAGGGATCGAAAGTTGCAAAAGGGTGAAAATCGATATGTGTGTATAAACCGTGCGTCCCGTCAGAAAAAAGAGAAAAAGAGAGAAAAAGAAAGAGAAAGCCAGAACAGGCAGACAATGGCATTCCAGCGCGGTGCGGTTCGATTAAAAATTACAATATGCGCGCTCGCCGGATGAGCGGGAAACGTCCGAGCGCACGCACCCGCTCGCTCGCTCGCCCGATGCACCACGCGTTACGATCGCGCTACGCTCGCTCGCTCGTATTCGGACCTGTGCACGCATCTCGATCAGTGGCCGGCCGACCATCCTGCCCGAAAGACGTCTCGAAAGATCCTCGGCGAACGCCTTACGAAAAATCGATCGAGCGGCGCACACACGAGCGCCGCGCTGCTCTCTTACCTTTCCGACATCCGCCGGATGCCGAGGAACCGGTCGACCACTCTCGCCGTTGCTCGTCTCGCGGTAGCAACATCGTCCGGTTTCAGTGTTTCCCGCAAAGTGATCGAAACCGGAAGTTCCGTAGAGAAACTTCCTTCGCGGTGTTCTCGGTAAGGTGAGATATATTCGGGAGTTCACCTGGGGGAAAAGATCTTGCTCGTTGTTACTCGGTTTATTGCGCTTCCGTGTACTTCGTTAAATTCGTTATACCGTACGTAGCATCTCTCTGAATTTAGCGTGTTGCCTCGTGAATAATTCAAGCTCGAGCTTTTAAACGAAGTTATTTTGAGAGATGTTCTCATTATTTTTTCAGAAATTCAAAAAGATAAATTTAGAGCAAGGATAAAATTGTTGTTTTACTAATTGGTTGATTAATATATACACGCGTACACAATGCGTGAAATTTTATTTAAAAATGTGTTTTTAATTTTATTAAATTGTAATTTTATTAAATTTCGTTAGAAATTTTGTGATTCTCGAGTTAGATTAGGGAAACACTGAATCCGGTCGAGTTGAATCTGTCCTCTTTATCTTGATTAAAGCTAAGATCTCTTCGAAGATCAAAAAATTATCGAACACGAACATTATTACGTTGTCGCTGTTAATCGGTCGTATAATATCGTCTTGTACGTGTGCGCGAAAAATCAAGACAGGGAAGTTATCCTGCTCGTGGAGAGGAAGGTGTTCGGGACGAGAGAGTGACGGATCGTAAAAATGCGGATGAACGTAGGCGCATTCTCGTTTCACGGCTTCAAGAAGGTGAGAACATTATTTCGCGCAAAATGATTCATGCTTCGTTCAATTCCCGATTTGAATTGTTTGTTCTCGCGACTTTGAAGGACTTCGTAAATTGCCTAGATGCTCGTCAGTTTTGTCCTGGCGCCGAGCCAGCACAAAAGGCCTCGCTCTATCGCGGCAAATATTCGTTCCACTCTTCCGTTTGTGTCGCGCACACACACAGACACACACAAACGTGAGCGACAGGAAAAGGAGATCCGACCCGCGGTATCTAATTTGGAACTGCTTACCTCGTAGGAAGCAACATTTTCTCTATTTTTGTCCACGCTGCACGTAAAAATAGACTCTCGTGTTTTATTACAAAGGGAACACATTTAAAATTGCGGAAGACTATAGTTTTTTCGCGAATGAAATATAGCGTTGGGAGAAATAAATCGCGCTCGCATTTTCATCATATTTTCTTTTCTTTCTCCCAGCAATTGTGTGTTTTTTTTTTTTTTATTAGGAAATTGCCTGTATGCGCAAAAGTACAACGCGTCCTTTGTGATGTACGTTTTATTAAAATTATGTGACAAAAAAAACCATACAATACGATTTAATTATAACTTTAATTGTAACGACGCTGTGATACATATACGTCATATCGCGCATGTACTGCAAAAAAAAAAAAAAAAAGTTGAAAGGACAGGAAACTGCATCGCGCACGAGCAACACGTTGCGTGGGCTCGGGAATATGAACTTTCGTGATATTTTCTCACTTGTTTTTGGTTTTTTTTGAAAGCAGAGGAAGCGAAATTAAAATGCCGCAAAAAGGTGACGCTTTGGTATCGTCGCGAGATAGAAAGAACTCCCCGTGTCACACATCGCCGCCTCTCGTCGTGACGTAGCCGCGTAATATCGCGTCGCACGTGATGCACGTTTGCTTCATTTTTTTCCGGTGCGTTGTCATCGTCGTCGTCGTCGTCGACGTCGACGTATAGCAGATTACCGCCGATATTGGATTACGGTGGGGACGAGGCCTGCACAATGCCCGCGCACGCTTTTAATTTAATATACGCGCGCGGGAGAGTCTTCGGCGGAATCCAGACGCATCAGTACGGAGCCGACCTTCCTCCGATGGCGAAGTCGAGTGAGTCCGGTTCTTCTTCCTTCTCGTGCGTTCACGGCTGAGAGAGGCTCGCGAGCGTCACGAGAGAAGACCACACGCACACACGCGGTATATCGTCGCCCGAGCGCGCGTCTTGAGAAAAGTTGCGAAGGGAGTCCCGCAGCATCGGGGATTCATAATTAAAATCGGTTCGACCCAAGTCAGAAGATATATCTCGGCCCTATACCGGACCCATGCCCGAGATTTTGTTCTCGCTCATTGAGTGCTGCAAACGCTGCCTGGCGTCGCCGTTTGTAAGTCAACACTGATCCGTCGATCTCTCGTCTCATTTGCTTTCTTCTCTTTGTTCGCGTTTCTTCTCGTGAGCGCGATTTAGTTTCAGCGTAAGACGACGACGACAGTGCGAACGAGCCGAATGTAATCGGCAGAGAAAGAATGCGTGCGCGCGTGATCTGAGAAGGTGTCTCTCTCTCTCTCTCTCGCGTGTGTTGATTTTTTTAGACGCGCGGCGTGATCCGCGCGCACGGCAAAATGGAAAGCGCGGTTCAACTTTAATCGTCGTGTTGTTGTGTTCGCGCACAGATTTCGCTCGTTTGTTACAAGTGCGATCCGCGCGCGCGCGCGCGCGCATGCTCGATTCCGCTGATACGGTGTAACACAAGAATATATCATATCAGAGTTTCTCGATTTATAACCCGCGCGCCGTGTATTACCGACGAAGCCATTTTTCCAGCTAAGAGGGCACCGAGGAGATTAATCGGGCCGCGCGAGAAATTGCTTCGCCGCGTGCGAGAGATTGCTCGGACCGAATAAAGTCCACGCCGCGGCGTGTATACAGTAATAATATCCGAGAAGTATATATATATATATTTATAGATATATATATATATATATGTAGCACGCGTCTTTTTCCACACGCCCGGGTATTTCCGAGACTGCTTTTGGAATTAAGTTCGATACCGCGAATCAACATACGTTATCCGACGCGTGAGACGGAGAACCGCACAGGCACACCGGAAAGGAGAGCATTCTTGTCCGTCGACGGATATGTCAACGTGCTCCGTGATGCCGGTCTCCCTGCAAGATATTTTGGTAAATATTTCGATTTTTTTCCACGCTTCACTGCGAATTTTTTTTTTTTTTTATAGAATTGACGCTACTAACACGGCTGCTTTGTAGCAAGTAACATCGACATTTTCGACGTTTTAATTTTTAAAAAACCACTCATCGCGGTGAACCAGATTTTGCGACTTTTATTTTTTTAAGCTGTTTTCTCGTCGGCTCCGTGTACTGACGTGCGAATTATTCCGTTTCGTCTCTTTCGTCGAGAGTGCAATTCTCTTCCTCTCCTCCCTCCAAGTAATCTCTCGTTCTCTCGCAATTAAACGAGCGAATTACCATCTCGCTGCGTATTTATTCTGGATATTCGCTGAGCGGCGGCGTTTTAAAACAAGAAAAAAGAAAAAAAAAATTTAGTGAGACGCAATTTGCATTTTATAATCCAACAAAGAATTTGAAATTTTATTTTTATGTCTTTTGAACGCTATTTCACAAAGTTTATGTAGTTCTAAAACTTAATACGTGTGCTCTCGTCCTTCTCTTTTGTTGCTCCGTTTCTTCTCTCGAACAATTCGTGGGACGCGCACGATTAACGCAAACCCGCGCGCACGCATCTCCGAGAATACACGCGTCGTTCGCATTGTCCGGCCGTCCCGGGGTTCCAGGTAATTGATGTTAGCGTTTTAATGAAATTCCGCGAACGAAAGAAAAGCACAAGGGGCCGTATTGAACTTACAAACGCGCGCTTGCTCGCCTACCGGCCTTACGCTCAACCGGTTACACTGGTTTTGCGAGAAAAGGAACTAAAAGGAGAGCTGCAGCGCACCGCCGCACCCGCTCCTGGGTGGGAGATGCATAAAAAGGGATCGCGTTCGACAGCAGCTGTGCTTAAATTCACGAACACGCGTTACGTCAACGTCTTGCCGGCTGCGCACAATATTACAAAAATGGTTAATTGGATCTCTTCTGCATCTTCTCTCTTCGATCGCGAAAGTTTCGCATTGTATCGTTGTTGTTTTGCGGCGGAGTTCCGTTCGCGTGTAATGGTTTTTGTTTTCTCTCTCTTTCTCTTTCTCTCTCTCTCTCTCTCTCTCTCTCTCTCTCTCTCTCACTCTCTCAGCTGTTGTGAAAGAGAATATCGCGATATTTTAATAGAAAATATTGCTTCCCGTTGCGCATTAATCGCGGTCTACTAACTTGCCGTAATTGATCACTGCAAGCACAAATTGTTTATTGTAACCCGATTTGCCGCTTCATCGATATTACGCCAACGCGCTCGATTTTATATATATATATATATATATTCGCGCAGTTTGATAGACGTAAAGCATGCGCGCACGCAACGAAATATGGATTTACATTTCATTCGTTGTTTCACATTTTTTTCATCGCAATTTTGATGTAAAACAAAATGTGTAAACGCGCAATATAAAAGAAAGAGAGAAAAAGAGAGAGAGAGAGAGAGGTCGCGCATACGCTTCCAAATAAATATATCGCGCATCTTCACATTTTTTTCTTTTTTTTTTTTTGTCGACGATATTTCGTACTTGACATTTTGCACTTTGAAGCTCGTGCGTGTGTGCGTGTGTTTCCGCAAAATAAGGTCACGCTGACACATATCCTCTTCGCTACACGATATTTCCATACTTTCTCTCTCATATCCTGACAAACGATTTTTCAAAGTGCATATGCCGAGATATTTGTTTGCGAAAAACTAAAAAAAAAAATAGGTTTTCAACAACACCTCTCGATTTTTTATTTCAACCATTTCTCTTGTTTTTTCTTCTTTCTCACAACGTATAGATGGTCGTTCGCGCACGTGTTTGTGAAACCGTACACATTTCTTGATTAAAATCGTTATATAGATCTGTTTGTCGTTTTGACAAAGCAAGAGAATCTCCAGCGCGGACGAAGTGTCCTTCTGTTTAACTGCATTATACATCATCTATCTCAGCGAGATCCTTTGCGTCAATCTATTCGATTTCAGATTGAAGATGAAGTTGCAATGTTTTCGTAATGAAAACATTGCAACTTGACCGCGAAGATTTTAATGATACGTGTGTATTATAGTATATACATGTATACACACATGTAATTACAGTGTTTCCTGTAATGTAATATACAACACACACACACTCTTAATTTTAATTTTCTCGCGGACGTGTGTCGAATGGATACTTGTGTAGCATTCGACAGCGTAACGACAGCATAATAAGGATTGAAATTACAATTTTATCACTCAAATGTACTCTGAGATGACATATAACTTAGGAATTCACACAACGAGACTGTATTATTCGCGTGACTAACGCGTCCTAAAGATAAGCGTTTTCCGTTTTTTTTTTTTCCTACAAAGAGTGTCGATTAATATAAGAGAGTTACAAATCGAGTTTGAACGGCGTAACGAACAAACACAAATAATATGGAAAAACAGAGGGAAATTCTGATCATCCACCAATGTGTGTGAGAAAAGACGTGTCCGCAAGGACACGCGTGTATACTCTGTATCTCTAAATAGCAATATTATTTACTTATGAGTCAATATCCTAATTGAACAAATTTATTTCATCTACAAATCAATTGATTTTGTTGTAATAAACAAAATCACACGATAAAGAAGATTCTAAAAATAAGTAACAGGTAATCGATACGTTTGAATTCGAAACATTTTTATCTCGTTTCGAGGTCGGCAGCGCGCTCGCAAATTTGGCCTAACTGGTCGTCGAGGTCGCACGACATCCGGGGTCGGGATCCGTTTCGCGAACGTTTACGGCATCGACCTAAACCGAGAGCGACGACGACGACGACGAAGACGACAGCCCCGATTTCAGCCCGGCAAAGAGGAACGCCCGCGATTCTCGCTCGCGACTTCTTGATCGTCGCGCGAGTATATTTTCGTTTCTGGCACGTTGCTGAGGCCTACATCGTGACGGCACGACGGGGTCTCGCTCTGGCTTGCATTTCGCACGCGTTATGTAATTTCGCGCCCTTAGTCGCGCTCGCCAACATATACCTGTTACGTGGTTTGTTCCGCGCGATCAACTTGTTCTTCTCTTCGAGCAAGTTTCTATAATATAAACAAAAGAAAAGAAATCATGGAAATAAATAATTTCGCGTGTGAAACGTTGCGTTTACGTTAATTGCCGTTAGATTCAGTGCAATTATCTTTGGCTGATATAATAAGTGCTCGCGAGATTCTCGTTCGTTCGTTTAATGATTCGTTTCTTTTGCTCAAAATTTGTGGTTAGGAACCCCAAGGTTCTCGTTACGACGCGATATGTCGGCGCGCCAGTCGATGGCGTGCACGTGGCTGTCGGATGTATCGAGTGAACTTTTCGTACTGCTGTTTTATTACGTTCTCAAACTGGGCCGTGGCATAATAAAGAAACTGGTAATGTCTGTTCTGGAGAAAGGATTGTTTATTGCGGCGAAATAAGATAGCGGTGGTGTGTGCACCTTCGGGCGGACGAAAATAAGTTTGGCACATGGTTACGCGATCATTTTCGTGATCCACGCGATCATTTTCGTGATCCACGCGATTTCCCGTCGCACTAAAAAAACGTACGCTCGTGAAAATAATTCATATAGTACACAGAGTGACAAAAGTTGTGTTTCACAAATTTCATTAATGTAAAATCCTCGCTCCTCGTTTACCGACCGGAATTGTTCGCGATAATCAGAGAGATATACGTCGTTGGCCGTATAACCCTATTCTTCGTCACGCTAATTATATTTCCCGATATTCTCCGCGACTGGTGAATGCCATCGCGGTCGCACTGACGGTCGTTATCGGAAAACTCAGTGTATTCGTCCGGAGTGTTTGTTTTCCAATTAATTACAGACTTTGCTTTTCCCAGTCGACGAAAGAATACGCACAACACACACATACACACACAGAGACGCGTGCGCTCTCTCTCTCTCTCCTTCTCTTTCTCTTTCTCGAGTCACCGCAAATAAACGGACGCAACCGCGCTGCGTGCGTCGGAGAGAAGACCGCGACTGCGATTGCGTAAGCGCGTGTCGGGCACGCACTCGGAATGCGTGCACATATTGGTGCTGTTTCCTCCTCGTCACGAGTTTTAAACGTGTGCGATTCGACGCGAGGACCCGACCGATTGCGTAACGTCACGAAGTGAAGTGCGCGAGCGTTGCTTGCAATTGAGGTCGATCAGCTGATCGGACGAAGAAGAAGAAGAAAGTTCCGCCAACTACGAAAGTGCAACGTGTGATTTATAAAGTCGCGAATTTTTCTTCGATAAGTGTCGTTTGCGGTAATAATTCGCGCGCGACGTCAATTGACATTTGACTGAATAAATTGCGTGAATAAATATATATATATATGTATATACATATACGTTTCTCGAGTATCGATCCACCCTCTCTCGCGTGGAAAGTAGGTCGATCTTTGGTCACACGCGTGTGCACACACGTGTACGCGAATCGCCGATTAATTCGGGACGCATTGTCGTTTTCGATAACGGATTGGGAGCGCCGGTTGGTTGCGCGAAACGACATCGATAAATACACGCAAGAGTCTTGTATACACCCGCGCGCGCGCGCGCAAGAGCGCGGCCGACAATAATTCGCGCACAAAGAAAATCGAGATTAAGTAATTAAATTGCAAAGCGCAACGAAATTAGTTCCGCGGAGCGTTTCGCGATTCTCCTTGCCGTGTTATTTTCTCCCGAGATACTTGATCATTCATGCGACGCTGCAATCTCACGTCGGTATCTGGTGCGCTGCGAAATGCAAATGCGCATTCCTGCGCTGCCGCCGTCGCCGCCGCGCGCACTGCATTTCACGGTGCATTAGAAAGTGGCGGTTTTCAAACGGGCAGTTAACACACGTACGCTTCCACGCGCGTGCACGCGTCGTCAGTTCCTCTCGTTAGCCGAGGCGCGTAAACACGCGCGCGCGTCCAACTCGATTATCGCAAACTCGACCGATTGCGTAACGCTTGCTGCACTCATTTGTTTTTTTTTCTTTTTTTATTTTTTCGTTGTTTGTATTACCGTCAATTGCGCTGTGTGTTTGTAAATCGTCTTCCTAGGGTGAATCGGAATCCCGCAATCGAGTCTCACTCTCGTATGAGCCGCGAGATTGCGTATCTAAAAATAAACACGATGAATCAACACAGCGGGAAAATCAATGGGTGAGATCGGCTTTATCTCGCTGGAACATTTAATCTTGAATCACCGGCGCAATTAACGCGCGCGATGAATCGTTTTCTCCTTAGCGAGATAAGAAGAAGAGGCGGTAAAGTTCAAACTGTTACACGCGCGCGACTGAATGAAAAACGCGTCATTCCGCGAAAAAAAAACGAGGCAGCGCGATTATACTAACCGCTGATTCGATCATTTACAATTCACGTCTTGTCGCGCATGGTCGAGGGATAATCAGAAAATCGTTAGAGTTGTTACACACGTACACATATTGTATACGTGTATAACAACAGTATATATATATATACATATTGTGTGTTGTATATTGATAACCGTGCTCGGATTATAAGTTTATCGGTCAACGACGTTTTTTTTACGTCTCTTTCTCTTTCCTTCTCGGTTGCAGTTCAGCTTGTTTTCCCGTGCACGTCGGTCGTTCGTATATTTAACGGCTCGTTTGTCAGACAATCAAGAGAGATATATGTCGAAGATATATTCGCAAAATTTGATAGACACACGTCGGTCTCGTTGCAATATTACCGTATCAAAAGAGACAGAGCAGAGAGCTCTTTAATACCGGTGCTGTTTAAGTTGCATAATGAAGTTCCTGGTGAAGTACTACGACTTCCTGAACGTCAAGTTCTCCACGGTGAGATTTTCAAGCAGCGCAGTTGCATATTATATATATGTTTTCATTTCGAAGCATTTAGCAGAACGAAAGCGAGTTTTCGAATGCATACGTGTCAAAAGACTCTAACAAAGATTGTTGCAACATACACATGTGTCAAGAATCACGAAGTATCATATTTCACGAATTAAAAGAGCAAGAAACTGGTATTTAATTTATTCGCAAAAAGATAACATCTTTGTAATTATTATGCATCAAGTATATTTTATCACAAGTCAGAAAATATCTATTTATAGATTTTTTATTTGTAATTACAAAACGCAACATCTAGTTGTCAGCGATTGTCAACAATTTTCAAAGTCGTAGGAAAAGTTATAGCAAATCTTAAAATCTCGTTGCACGATGAACGGAAACAATTTGTAATATTATTATTATTAACCTTTAAATTATCGTGCAACGAAAACGGGTAAACTGTGTTGTTAGAATGTCGTCTAGCACTAACTGAAATTCCGAGAAGATGTAAATGAAACTTGCTCACATATCATTCTGTGAAAAAAACAAGAATAAAATTGTTTCTGTTGAAAAACAAAATGATTAACTAAAATAGTAGCTTTTGTGTGTGCGCGTAAAGTGATGTAGCTCCGAAAGCGATAAAGAAATTTTAATCCATCGCCACTTTTTCATTATCGTCTATCTTATTAAATCCTCGTTTTACCTAAATATCTTGTATAATTGGCAACTTCATGTTTTTTGTGAGATTTCTTTTCACATTAAGTATAACTTGTTTTTTCTTTTATCGGCCACACGAGAGAAGAAACAGTCGGAAATAACGATCCGCCTTGGATCTTAAATTACGAAGATTGACAGCCCCAGCAGTATCGATAATTGCGTACAAGAGCGCGCCTTATCGCGCCGCGCGCGTCGTCCGATAATGGAACCGGCTCGCGAAATCCCCGACGACCTTTTAGATATGCACGCCTCTGCATGAAAGAATGGCATTATGCGCATTCCGCGGTGTACGCAGCAACCGCAAAGAGCGATGCATCTGCCGCGCTGAGGTCGCGCGTTATCGCACTATTTATCATACGCTCTCTCTTTCTCTCGTTCTCTCGCGCTTCCGTTCGTCGCGATAATTGGATTTCTCTGAAACGTATCGCGCAAGCGACTTGTGAAAAATTCGGCGACCTTTTTCTTCGATATTATCGGAATCCCCGAGATCCCCTTGTGATATACACCTTATCGAATGGAAGGAGGAATCATTTGTGATTTGTCGCTCCTCAAGGATGTGTATACACAAAGCAAAATCCTACGCGCATATATATCGATTATCTAAACCTTTGTCGATTATTGAAGAAAAAGAGAAATGCGCAAAGAGAGTTTGTTTTTAATCCTTATTAATAATTAAAATCTAACAATGACATTTTGGAAAAGAACACCACAAAGTAGGCACACAACTTTTAAAAAGTCATCATTAGATTTAATTCATTAGAGTTACATTTAATTAATTTCTTCCCGTTTGTCTGTAACAACATGCTTCACATACAAACGATATCGATGTTATCTAAGACTCGAAATAGTTTGTTTAAATCACGATAAGTATAATAATACACACGGAAGCGATTACGACACATAATTCATCGAACATCATCTCGATGACTCACAGAAGGAACCACAAATCACTTAACGTTCCGCGATCGATAATAAAGATGCTACAATTGTTCGCTGACGTAACGTTTTTATCGGGCACGAGAAGTCGGAAGAAGTTTATTAGCGCGCGATTCTTTATTGATGTCGATGACACATTTAAATGCGGTTATTTGCTGACGTTTCTTCGTGTATAATCTTCTCGTAAACTCGCGTCGTCACGCGACACTATATTGCCGCGTTTTGCAAAATCGTCGAAAACTCGCAAGGGGCGCGATTCATCCTCTTGTTATTCGGTCGAATTGCGCAAATGTGGATTTTGCAGAAATTAAGGCGAGTTCGCGCGGACGCAAAAAAGACTCAAAAAGTTTCGTAACCGTACGTGTCGCGTTCCGTCAAAGTCCATTGACACGACATTTTTATTACCGCGCGTGAACAAGCAGCGTCACGTTTTATTGCCGTTTAAAAGCACATACGTTTCGCGTGTACGCTAAAATATATATATATATATATATATATATATAATCGTTGTGCTTTAGTGTCATCTTGCGCAGCTGTGTTTGTATATCTTTTATGTAAAACGAACGTTGTAACGAACGTTACACATTTCATATAATATATATATATACAAAGCACAACGATAAAAAACTGATTATGTAGAATAATGGATACGTAACACGTTTTCTGAAAGCATGTGCGTGTTCGAAGGCGCAGTAAAAGTGCGATTATCGCTAAATGCGCCGTTTTGAGTTTACCGAGTTAATTGCTCGAGAAAAATACATTCACCGAGAGAATGTTAAAAAAAAGGAGAGAGTGTAGTTGCTCGTAAATTATATTCGTGTAATTCAAACTCGCTTCGCTCTTATTGTTTTTTTATGGAACGGATAGATATCGCGATCACGATATTGAGCGAGCGCGCGATGCTTCTTTTTTGCCTCTATTTTCGAAATCCGCAAGTGCTTTCGTTGCCAGCCAAGCTGGCAAGATGAGGTGAGAGACTAATTCTCTGTAACAGGGGGACAAAGAGCGACCACAAAAGCCCAATGGGGCTCTATCAGCCTGCCGCAGTAGAGTGCAGCGACACGTCAATGTAATTTGTCAGTCGTTGCACTTTGCGCGCTTGATCGTCGCGAATTCCTCGTTGTAAATCATCTTTTGTTTAACAATTTCTCCACGCTGTGTGAGAAACACTTCTTAAAAATACTAAGAAACATCGATCAAAAATGTAATCCTCTTATATATAGAAAAAAAAAACGTGACTAAAGTAAAGTCACGTGACAAGAAAGAGTAGAAAAACAACACGTGACTAAAGAAACGTGATTGTAATTTATATTATATATAACATTAAATAATATATATTATACATATAATTTATTATATATTCAATATTATATTATATTATATGTATTATATACACACTACAGTAAGGTCACTGATCTCGGTCGCGTGACTGCGTCGAGGTCACTGACCCGGCCGCGCGACCTTGGCGGGGTCACTGACCTCGGTCGCGCGACCGTGGCGTGACCTGACTTGGTCACGTGATTACGATGTGTGTGTGTGTGTGTGTGTGTGTGTGTGTGTATTATATCGATATAGAATATTATATATAATATATATAATATTCTCTTTTTTACTCTTTTTCTTGTCACGAGACTTTAGTTATGGTGTTTTTCTACTTCTCCCTGTTATTATTTTTCGAGTTTTTTGCAATTTTGCATTTCATGCGTTATTTCTGACATCTTTCATATGTATATTATATGGTTTGTAAGACGTATATATTAGATGTCTCGCGATATGACAGGTTGTGCCCACTGACACTACACGTTCAAAAAAAAAAAATAATAGCGCGCGCTTGTGTTGTGCTAGTATCTTAAAATAAAAAAATGCGAAGCGCATTTTTTTTTTGACAAAAATGCAAGAATCAGAAATTGTAGCCGCGGATCGCGACGTACGTTTTTATTTTCGCAAAACACTCGAGCGCAGAATACGAAAGATACATATTTACACAAAGTTGTGATTTATGCAAATTATTCACTTGATTTTTTATTCTGACTTGCAGGTGAGTAGGCGATCCAAAGAGCGTGTGACACAAGAGAAGGGAAGGGTGAGTCAATTTGAGTTTGTTGCCGCTAAGAAAACTCTTAGTTGTTCTAACCTTACAGCAGAGCGCGCGCGCGCGCGCGCGCGATGACGCGGAGAGAAATCTGTACACACACGACTCTATCCTTCGACATCAACCGCGAACATCGTGTACGAGAAGCGACAGCTTCCACCCACGTGGCGGGGAAACTTGTCGATACACACCGACAAGTCCGTTCGATTAGCATGCACGTCGCGTCACCGTCGAACAGGAAGGGCGGTTTAATAACACGGCGTAGGACAGTTCGCATCCGCCACGTACGTACGCGGAATACCGTCCGGATACGCGTGCGACGACGGACAATTTTTGCGACGCGCCGTTGTAACGTTGTTACGTCGCGTCGGCGCTTGAATATACGCACGAAAAGAGAAACCGCCTTCCGTCAACGCGCTGATGCGTACGCGCGCGCGTACGCACACTTGCGACGTGCAAATCTTCATTTTGTTACTTATTGCGGGATTTATTGCGTTCCGCGCGGAGAGAAATCGTTCCGAAAACAAAAAAAAAAAATGTTTGGTGTTTTTGCACCAAAACAAGCTTCTTTCGTAGAAATGTTTATTTTTATCTTTCACAAAAAAGGATAGTTACATTCGAGACACCTTTAAATCGGAACACAAATAAGTGGTTTCAGAGGAATTATCCGACCAACAGAGAAAGTAACTAACTTTATTATCGCGCTCCCCCGGTAATTTCGTTCTTCTTTAGATTACTTTTTCTCGACGTTGAATAACCATAAAACTTTTCTTCTTCCTTACGAGAGCCTTGCGCTCGCGCGACGAAGTAATCTTACTCCAATTTGCGATACAGATCAAGTTGTGTGAGGCGAAGAGGAGATGGGGGGAAGCGCTCTCCGCGAGCGAAGATTAATTGAAGCGAAACGAAGACTCGCGCGCGCGCGAAGCGAGGTATCAACGCACGTACAAAATACACATGAGAGATTGGAGGAGAAGTTACAAGCGCGTCTACGATCTCTAGGTGAGGTGTGAGATGCAAATCGCGATAGAAAACAGGAATGCGCGCACGCGCGATATCTTCGCGCGATGATATCAGAGATTTATCAAAGTTGAGAAAAAGGAAAAAAAAACCGCGTCCTTCGGGGCGCGGCGTCGGTGCTGACGCGTCTAAAGCCGCGCTCGTCAATTGTGTGAGCAAGTAGGTCAGAATAATCCACGGCGGATTTCGTCGAAATGCGAGCGCGATTTTTAACGTCGCGCAACTTGATATTCTCTCGGCGCGCGAAACGCCGTTGATAGATTCGCTTTTTTATACTTCGCGCGAGTCGCATCCGTTTTGTTCGGCACCACTCCATCACTGTCGATCACGCAAGTCTCGGTCGTTCGCGAATTTCCGCGAAAGTCTCTTCCGCAAGCGAATGCTAATTAACGCGCAACGTGTCCGGCATATGTTAATTATTACTGAGATATCTTTTCGGTAATATGATGAAGAAAATGCGTGTACGTGATTCGTTAACTGCGCGCTGCAAAAATCTCGGGATTCTTACGATCGAGCGATTATAAATAGCGCCGGCGATTCGAGCCCGGCGATGTTTGATCAGTTGTGTTTAAAAAAAAAAAAAAAGTTCCAGCGTCGATGAGACAGCGCCATCGGCGAAGTCTCTCATTATAAACCGTCTTGTCGAAGGTGTCTCGTTAGACGATAACACGACGATAATGCTCGCTTCCTCACTTTCACTGTTTCTAATTGTCGCGTTCGCAATAAACAAGCGCGCCGGCAAATTTTTCTTAATTGCAATCGCGCGTAATGATCATCGCGCGTAGCCGGCCGAGTGTTTCGATTTCGTTTGCACGCCGCTTTCACGGATTCATAGGTGTGTTTCGACCGCAAAAAGAACGCTAATACGAGAAAAAAAAAGCGCGCCACGCTTTTACGTTTCTTTTGTGAGAGAAGGAACACGTATACAACAGACGCGCTAAACTCGGGGGTTTCAACTCGCGCGTCTGAAACGTTCCGGTGAGGCGTGTCGAGAGAGCAGAGAATGGCGTTGTGCGACGTTATCTTAACATCATTAATTAACGAGGGTTAATGGCACCGTGACCCGCGCGCCAGCCACGTGCACACCTGGAATAGGTAAAGTGGAAACAGGTCGGTGCTTATATACCGGGAATGATTTCGCAGAGTGGTTGGTCTCTCTTTCCTCTCTCTCTCTCTCTCGAATGCGAATTAATTACACACTCAGACGGACTTAAGCCGGTGGGATATGCAAACTGTCTCGCGACTCATCGAAATACCGGTGCGAGATACTGATGTCAAGTGAAAGAGAACAGAGGATGTATCTCGAGCGATATATCTCTGAGATTCAACAGGAAATTCCATATTGATGTACATATGCATTTTGTTAGAGAATATTCGTCGCGAATTCCGATATAAAACAATTGTTATAAACTCGATTGACGTTTGAGATGGGAATCGACTTCGTCGGAAAACGAATATGTGTCTCGTCAATCTCTCGGACGGGAGTAAAAATGGATTTGAGAAGAATATGAAGTCTTTTTTTTTTTAGTTTTTTATTTTTAATGCGAGATCGCGATTTGGTTCTGCGACGCAAAAAAAAATCCTGATTTGGTTTCCGACGGAGCGCCGGTATCTCGTTGCGATTTTTCCTCACGTTCGCGCGCGCTGCGTCAGTTGTGCCCGCGCGCGCGCGCGCGCTTGTTAACGATTTAACGAGCGCGGGTGCGTTTTGCAAGTAAGCCGCGTTCTGAATGGCAGGCCGCGCGCGTTCCGCTCGTATAAATCCACTAGTTAGCTGCAAATTCACGTTGATTGGACGTACGTAGCGTGCAACGCTAGGATTATACAGCCTTGAAGCTTAATGAAATTTACAAGTTCAATCTCGGACGCGAGAGATGTGCGCATCGCGCAAAACCGCACCGCGCATAAACGTGCCGCGCGTTTATTTGGATATCTCTGCTACGGTTTCTCCTTTTTTTTTCCTCTTCTCTCTCTCTCTCTCTCCGCACGCGTATGTTTCCGCGAGAGAAAGAAAGAGCGCGCGTGATGGATTCTCAAGGCCGATGACGAATCGCATTTTCTTGTTTGAGGTTTTTGCGACGCGCGGCGTATTTGTTTTCAACGTAGTTGGGGGGGGGGGGGGGAATAAAGAGGATAAGAAAAACCGCGCGCGATTTACTTCGCGCGCGTCGCGTCGCGTCGCTTTTCTCTCTTTCTCCTCGAGCGAACGATAAACCCTCGACAAAGGGTTAACGGCTTAAAAGTGGCGGCCGTTGTTGATAACAAGGCCGTTGCTTCGGAACATATTGACGATGAATCACGGCCGGCTTTCGCGCATATAATAGGATGAAGTCCCGCGGATCTCCGTGCCATTATTACCTTCCCGCGTACACATTGTGACGGGTGGTGTAGTGGTGATTTGGTGGAGCGCGTGGGCGAGCGCGCGGCAATTCGCGAATCTCGCGTGGGCGCGCCGAGCGGATGCAAAATTAATCGTTCGCAAATGCGAAAGCTCTCCACATGCGTATATATATATATATATAGCTCTCGCATTTTAGTCGCGATCGCATCGCGAATTAAGCTGAGCTTTGCATTGCGCGCGTGCCGACGACGCTCACACAATCGGGTTTTCAACAGTCAAACAGTCCATTTCCCGTTCTTCTATTCAGCACGCGGACCATTCAACGCGCGGATCGTGATTCGCCTTTTAAACGCGCGCAAATTGGTAATGAAATATATAAAGAAGCAAATTATCAGCTAGAGTTCCTTTTCACGTGGCGATGGGAATTTTATCGCTCGGTTAATTAAACGTTTTTCGTTTTATCTGCCGAATATGTATGTATACCGAGGAAATTTTTAATTGAATTCACACTCGCAAGAGAAAAGGGGTCGATGAGAAAGAGAGAAGCCGTGAGAATTTCTGAGAGAATCGGGGAATCGCGATATATTCCGTTGTGTGTATTATAGCAAGCGCGAAATAATCGCGCAATATGCTCGCGCGCGCGGCGATGTATCGCGGAGACGAGAGGAGAGAGAGGAAAAGAAAGGATACGCGCGCGCGCGCGCGCGCGCAAGAGTCCAACGATTTCTCCTCTGGTGGTCTCTTCGCGCGCATCGCGCAGTTCGCGTTTTGAGAACCTTCGCAAATCTCTCGAGTGGGCGCTAAACGTGTTTGCTTTACCTGATGCACCGACACGCGCGTTTATATGTACACACGACGAGCGGTAATACGCGTCTAAGAAGTGCCACAAAGTACCGGGTCGTCACACTTTCGCGCATGTCGAAGGCGCGTTTTTAACCGACGGAGGGACTTTTTTCGCAGACGGCGAGACCTTCGAATGCGCGCGACTTTTTACGCGCGCTCGCACCAAGTACCGAAGTACTTCGTTTCTCTCGCGCGAAATAACACGTGACGCACGCACAGACGCACACAGGAGGTTTAATGTAGCGGCAATAATGACGGTGCGTTTACGCGCGCGATGCAAAAGATTTATAATAATAATTATTATTACGACAAGACGTAGAATTTTTCTCTACAAAGTATAGGTATAGCGGAGAAAAATCGTAAAAAAAAAAAAATGATCATCGCTACTCTCTTTGGCACGGAATGCGTGATTAATCAATTTCCGTTCTTCGAGGACGATCGATCAATCATTGACGTATCGACCGACGAGAGAGAGAGAGAGAGAGAGAAGACGACGAGATTGCATTGCATCCGATTTGCGTGCGTTTATTCCGACAAAAATTAAGATTTTCAAGGACAAGGCGTCATTGAGCGTCTATTTTTGAACCACGCGATTATTATAACGTGTGGACGCGGTTTGCGATCGCGACGCGACGAGCCTTTGTTGTCGCGTCGATGATGCGGTGGACGGGGAGTCGCGTCGCTTTGATCGCCCTTCGTGATCAGCAAGGTGTTAAATCCTTTTCCAGGGAACAGCTGGCGTGTTCATAACGGGGGTTTGCGCTTTTGCGTCAGACGCGACGAGAGACGCGCATCGTACACGTAAATGACGACGCGAGGTATTGTCGTCGGTTCATTCATAAAGACGCGCACTCTTCCTCTTTGGGCACCCACGCTCCTCTCTCTCTCTCTCTCTCTCTCTCACCTCGTCGTCGTCACGACGACGCGGCGTTATTTTCATTCATGCACTTCGTGAGGGTCTTACTTACGCACGAGCCAGAGATTCCTTACGCGAGTGAGTCATCGGCCGCGCGGCGCCCGGTGTTACGAGCGGTGGTCCTCGCGCAAAGGTAGTCGATCGCCAATCGTTGCCGGGATCGCGCGGAACGCGATCACGAACTTTCGCCAGGTGTGTTAACGTTTTCTCGTCGGGACGCGCGCTGAACTTGCAGCAAGTGCATTGAAACGCGAGAGAGAGAAAGAGAGAGAGAGAGACAGAAAGAACGAAATGAAATTCCACGAGTGGCAGACCCGCGCCGAGCTCTGGCTGGGAGTAGGAAAAGCGGTGGAAAGATGTTTCCAGGCAAGTACTTCCGAATCGATGTAGGTCGCTTGTGCGCGGATTAAATGCGAGTGCACTAGTCCGCGTTACGTCCTTACGTTCGCGAAGAGGAGTACTGCGTGCTGCGGAAAGACTGAGATAAAAAAAAGTTTCGAAAAACTTCTTCGGAACTTTCTCTCTCTTTTCAGACGTATCTTACCAACGCTCTTTTACCGTTATCTGTCCGTACGGCGAGATAATGTTGAAGTAACATAGCGACAGACAGTGACGTGGCCGCGGCGGTCAGAGAGCTGCGACTCCGGGTGTGAGAAATCGCAAGAGATCTCGGGTGGGGAAGAGAAAAGAGGAGAGACAGAGAGAGAGAGAGAGAAAAGGGAAGGCGATAAAATTATGCTTCGCGCGCGCGGTAAAGAACGGCCAAAGAGCGAAAGATCGCGCGACGTGTAACGCGACAGGTATGCTTTCAGAAGCGAATTTAAAATTCCGGCATTCAGATGTAGACGCGCGCGCGCTTTCTTAAATGCGCGACCTGCATTAGCTGTGAGTCATTTCCTTCGCTGACTCGATACAACTCGGCGGCACCTAACGCACAATTACGCCGCACGTCACTGGCGAGCGGAACGAGCGGACTATATACTACTACACACTACTCATACACCACGCACCGCACTATTAGCAATCAGCTGGCGGAATCTAGGCGGGTTTCTTAGCTTTGTGTGTTGCCCTAATGACGTTCTCTCCCGAGCGGTCCTGGTCTCTTAAGCTCGCTCGCTCGTCGTAATCTCGCCGTGTCCGGCTTATCTTTCAGGAAACCGATTAAGCCACCGACCGCGAGTGTACTTTTCGTTCGTAACTGAGTCAAGTCGCTCCGTGACTGTAATCACGCTCGCGTACTCTCATCTTTACAACAGCCATTAAACGACGACATCCGACGAGATCCATTATAACGGACAATGTTTACACATATATAATATGTTTCTTTTTTTTTTTTTTCGGTTTTAAAACATCAGCTCGAATCGTATCGCTCCCGATAATGCTTTCTCACTTTAACGGAATGTCCGGAGTTGGCGTTTCAATTGTTGTTTACGAAGAAAAACAAGCGGGGGAAAAACTTATTCAGTCCGTTCACAAACGGCCACACTTCGATAACAGTCCGCTCACGGTTTTTCCAAGTTCCAATTATCGGCGCCGAACGTTCGCGTCATCGTCACACTCGCGTAGATTATCAATGACTCGGGAAGCGCGCTCCGATGAAAGAATCTGCATTTTTACGCATTCACGACTCTTGTGTGTCGAAAGGAATACATTAAAGTAAATAAAAACATATAAAAATTCCTTTTTCCACGCATAGTTTTTTTATTCAAATGGTCTTTACGTGCGACAATCGGTGCGTGAATAAATGTAACGTAATCGAGTGAGTAATATATTAGATGAATAATCAACATTCACACAGGAAATAAGCGAGCTCTTTGTTCGCTGAAAATAGTTTTTCTCGATTTTTTTGTTTTTCTGCAACAACGCGCGCAATAGTCTCTTGATAAAAATTTACGCTTTCGACTCTGTCTTTCATCTTGCGAACATATATTCGCAAAGAGTATAAAATCGCGATACGGTTCTCTGCAACAGTTTCCTCCGTAAAGCGCACTTTGAACGGTGTGTGCGTCGAATCGGCGTAAAAATCGCGTTTAGAAGCTGCCGTTTAAATCGTTAGCGAGGTTACACAGCAACGGAGTTGAACTCGAACGTGAGGAGAGATCGACTCGCTCGTTCTCCGTTCGTACAGGCCACGTATCCCGAGCGACCGAGAGTGCAACAACAGAGAAGAGAGAAACAGGACAACAGAGAGACTCGTGTGTGTGTGTCGGCGGCCGTCGAGCGTTGCGCGCCGCGGCAATAATGACGAAATTCCAGTCGTTACCTCTGTTTTACGCGAATTCGCGGAAGCATAAAAGTGTGCCAAGCATTTCGCGCGCCAGCTCGTATATCTCGCCCGCGGAATCGCACCTTTTCGCACACAACGAGTCGCACAAAACGTCGTCGACGACGGAGGAGACGCGTCGACGACGCGTCCTTTCGCGACAGAATTTTCCTCGCGCGAATTTTCGATTTATTAGTTCGTTGCGACGATCGAACTTGAAAGACAATTTTGCAGCGTCGCTCTTTTTTGCGCGTTACCGCAACACATATCTCGAGAGCGGAAAATTAGCACTTGCGGGGTGGCACTTTCCTGTAGGAAGTGTGTTACGACAACGCGAGCGAGCGTTTTACGATTCGGAGAAACCGAGACAAGGACACAAAGGTTTCTTTCATCCGCGTAAATCTGATACGCAGAGAGAGCGCATTGAAAACACCCAGGAAAAAGTGATTCATATGTAGAATGTGGGATATATAAAATAATATTACGCGCGTTCACAAATCGACGGCGATGCGTGATAAGTGGCACACGATATTGTTTCGACAGAACGTGGTGGCTGCTGTGTTGCTGCGCGTTACACACACGCAGTGTGTTTGTTTCCTCCATACACACTCGGCACGTATAACTGCGTGGTGCAATCTCGCGATTTTTACGCGAACCCCTCCGACACGGCACGTCCGTTCGTTTTACTGTCGCGATTATTATGGAACACGCCGCGCGTCCGCTATTACTAAAGAAAACGCACGCAAAGAGAGAGAGAGAGAGACAGAAAATCGAGAAGGATATTATCGAGTTCAGCAATATCTCCGTGGAATATTGCTGCGTGTAACGTCTGTCACGCGAGTCAGACGTATGTGTAATTCTGGAGGACAGAAGCTCTCGGGACGCGCGCGCGACTCAACTTCGTTATCGACTTTCGACTTAACTGCATCGTTTGAGACGCTCGGGCAAATAGACATGCGATAAGTCTGTTCTATAACCGCGTTAATGTATGATAATCCGATGCGTCGTCGGGGCAAGTAACGCGGATATATAAATAAATCACGAGAGAAAGCGAGTATTTTTTCTTCTTGTTTACGGGTTACAGTTGAAATCGGAAAGTACACGCCTGTGTTCTCTCTCTCTCTCTTTTTTTTTTACTCTTTTCGAAGCATTCGCCACGCCTGACAAACGATCGGATTTCGACGGGGGGGAGGGGAAGAGAAAGAAAACTGTATGCACGAACGAGTGAATCCATTTCATGCCTGATACGGTAGATTTGAATGCGACTTGCAAATCGTGACGCTCCAGGCTTCTCCGCTTCGCAGTGCGATGCGCGCGCCGCGTGGGAAAAATAAATTTATAATTCTCTCCTCTTTGTCGAAAATAATCCTTCAATTTAGAGGAAATTGCAAACGCGCGATTTTATTTCCCGCGATGTATTTCTCCGGTTTTTTTTTTTTTTTTTTTTTGCTTCGAAACTGAATTTATTATTGTCGATTTCCCCTATAATTTTTATTCGCAATACGACGGATGGATGGACGGATGAATTTCTCTTTCGAAGAGAAATCGGAACTACGGACACATAAATAATTTAATTTCGATCAGAAAAAAATACACAGAATTTTGATTGCAACTTTTTTGCTAAATATTACACGTGTAACTTAAGTGCATTATGTTTATGTTGTTTTGTCGGTCGTGTAAATGCGCATTTGTTGTCACTGATTTAAGAAAAAAAAATTCGATTCTAACGTCAGGAAGTTTCTGACAACGAGCTCGAGTGTGCTGGTGTGCGCGATAAGAAACGCCCTTCCACGAAAAGGGTCACGTTATCTGAGAATAGCGGAAAGATAGTCGCGAAGTGTGCGGAAACGCGGTCACTCGAGCGGGACAAGCGCGTCCGTATATACCTTCTTGTATCCGGCACAAGGCGGGAGATTTCGTTTTCGAGTAAACGTCAGGTAGTTATTGAGTCAGCACGACTGTCCCTCTCGTTTTCGCGACGTGCTACAATCACCGTCGCTGATGAATCACGCGTCTCTCTTTCGTCTCTCTCTTATTGCTTCCGAAGACGCGAAACGACTCCGCGTGTCTTTCAGCATATTTGCATATTTGTCCTCGCGAATTAATTATTCAGCAAAGCGCTAGACGTGTTTCGACGAAATTTATTCGACGAAGCTATACGCGGGAAATTTTTATTTCTCAATATTCGAGAGTACTACTGCTCCACAGAAATATTGCCTCGTGTTGCTCAAGAGGCTCGGAAAAGTGTGTATCTCAAATATGTAAAACCGTATGTACGTACGTATAAACGTCAGTGTGTATTTAAAATGACGCAAAGTCGCGACGTTGGAGAACCGAGGCGAAATTGGTGTTGTTTGTTGGCAAGCTCGAGCGGGGATAACCGAGATAAAAGAAATCTCGGAATGCGATTATAGACGTTCGCGAAAAAACCTAGTCATGCGCAATTCTGATAATGCGTCATCCGCGCGCGGTGGCTCACTTGCAAGTAATTGCACAGGTGAGATCACACACGCCGTTTCGCTTTGTCCACCTTTTGAGAGGGAGGGCAGTGACATTCGCGTGTTCGCGTGTGCGGTCGCGGCGCTTCTTCTCGGCGTCGCGTTGTCGCAAAAATGCGTCCCCCTCCCCCCTCCCCCTCGTCCACCGCGCACAGGGGATTACGGTTAGAAGTCCTTTCGCAGAATCGGGTCAGACAGCTGTCGCGGCGCACACCTCGACGGGTCGGCTATCTCTTCCTTCTCGTCGTTTCTTCTTTACGATGCCAACAACAAAGGTCCGCGATCACGTGCACACAACGAACGCCCACGCGGCCGCGCGCACACCCTCGTAAATGCACCGTTCGCGCCGGCATAATAGGGCCCCGTGCGGACTGCCATTGTCCACTTACGGTTACCAGTCCTCCGGTAAACATTCCGTCGGCTGGAACTGCCGAGAAAGAGAGCTCGAGGGAAGGAAGTCGCGTACAAAGAGCGCGACATACGAGACCCGATGTCGTGTCGGACGACATGCCATGCTTCCGCGAATTTATGCGATTACGGCCGGCGACGACGGAATTCACGATGTCGCGGGATTCTAGGCGGATCCTCGACATCGCGCGACATCAACGACGGGATCCGTTATGAACCAACGTTGCCATTACGTGACCGGACAGACATGTCGGACCTCGTCGGTCTTTGTGGATAGCGTTTGCTATCATCATATTCTCTTCTCATGCATACGCTGCGTTTTCTGGCTCATGCAAACGGTCGATAAAGCGCGCAACAGCCGATCGTTAGTTTATAAATCTCGACGTAAATCCAGTTTTCGAGCGAAAACGTTGGATCATCGACAGGTCAAACAACATGCCATTTTGTATATTCGGTGGGCGTAAGGGTTCCTAGAAGCTCCTAGTAATTCTCCAATCGGAGCGGCTGATTCCTAGACCTATCCCCGTAGGAAACGAGTTTGCGATCTCGTATTCGTTACCGAGCCATAAAACTACGAGGGCGAGAGCGCCAATCGTCGGCGATCACGTCACTCGACTCTTATCCAGCGTTTATTTGAAGAAAAAAAAAAAACTTTAATTTTAGTGTCTACTGATTTCTTCTTTCGTAAAACATGTTAAAATTTAATTGAACGCAGACAAAAAACTGTCGCAATTTTGATAACACTTGCGTGACGTAAGTAACTTTTGATGAATGACATAAATAATGATAAATTGTCAACAGTCAATTAATTTTCATATCAAAATAATTGTATAGATGTCAATTAATTTAAACATAAGTAAAATACAAAGTTCAAGCGAAATAATCGCGACGATAGATGTTCGTGACTTCGAATTTGACTCAAATAGCAAAGATTTACGAGCACTTACTCATTATCAGCGACTGTCTAATTGGGAATCCCCGAAAGTTGTTAAGTGAGATGTCGGTTCGCGAGCGCTTTGACCCTGCTGAAGGTTAAAGGCCGCGGCAACACATCTCACTCGCGTAACCGGCAGCCGGCAATATAAATGGAGCACGAAACCGAGATAAGTATCGCGAGACAAGCGGTCGGTCGATGCTACGTCGGCACGAAAAAAAAAAAAAAAAGTTACTCACCTGCTGCCGCTGCGAAGTAATGAAGATCCTCTTGCTGTCCTCACACGCGATCGAGAAGTCTGCGGTTTTCGTTCCTCCGCGCGATCTTGTTGAACCAAACCGCGTTTCTTCGGGATCTTAGACGCGAACGCACTACATTGACAAGTTGATCCTGACCACCGCGACGGTGTAATTTAGCAGTACGTATCTATAGAATGTCTCTCTGTGTGGTTTCTCACGGCTTATTTGTTGTAGTTTTATTATTAGCTCGTGACTTTTGCCGCTCCACGCGCTTCCTCGTTACCTTAATTCTTATTACAACTTTAGTTAGTTTTGTATCACATCTCGTTTATTACGTAATTATTCAATTTAATTACAAACACACTTTTTGTGAAAAACGTGCGTATGCAAAGAGTGTTTTGCTTTCCGCTCGGAGAATATTCGGCTCCGAAAATTTTGTCACGGATGCGTTCGCTTTGCAATTTTCGTCTCGACGCCGAGCGGAAGTGAGTGACGCCGCGTGCAAATCCGCAATTTCCACTCGCTACTTCGCAGTAACGGCAGATAAAGAGTGAAAGTAAAACGAGCATCAGCTTTTTGCTCGCGATGCGACCGGATGCGATTTATTTATTTATTTATTTACAACATTACACGGTGTACTTACACTTGAAGCAAAACGGCAAGATGATTAGCGACATAAGAAAGATTTTCTTGCTCCTAATACTGTTATAAATCACTTACAAAAAGGAGGAGGAGGAGAAAGGAGATAGCGATGCGTTCTCTTTATTTACTATTTACGCTTCGTTCGATCGTACGTAATTTATGGCACACGTTGGTTATAGTGTTTACACCGTCTGATACTCTTTGTTTTGACGTGTTAAGCGCCGCCATCTGTTGTCCCAAGTGTTATTCATCACGCGTACACCGATATTTTTTGTTTCTTTAACCGCGTTACTGAGGTGTTGTGTGTGTGTGTATGTGTGAGTGATTTATATCACGCGCGTCGACCGTTATCTTCGCGCGGTTTTACACAGAAATTTGCACAAAACGCCTCGAAGCCTTTTCCCACGTTTGCTGAAAAGAAGCCTCATTATCCCGGCTCGATGCACCCTTTTACCCATTCATCGATTCAATTTTCTCTCGCGTACACACGCGTGTGTGACAGCGGAGAGGAGACCTCACGCACACACGCACGCACGCACGCACGCACAGCAGAAACGCTCTCGCGCGCGCACAGCAGCTGTTGCTTCATGTATACGCGTGATCGACGGGACACGCGTGTGCGTGAGCTCACGGCGCGGCCGCGGTGATTGGCGCGACGCTCGGACGGTGGGGATAAGGAAATGCGCACGAGTGGGGTGAGACGTGGCCCTCGCACACCGGGAGCTATCGTGTTGTGAGTGAGTGAAAACCAGTCAGTCAGTCAGTCACTCAGTCAAGCGGCAGAGTCGGGCGCGTTGCGGTAGCTCGCGCTTCGTGAACTCTTGATCTCGCAAAGAAAAAAGCAAGCAACGCGCGTGTACGTGAAGCTCGCGAAACGTGCACGCGATATTAACGAAAGAGAGCAGCGCGAGAGTGAACGCCTTCGGCGATTTTAACGTTTGGTTCCTTTGCATTTTTCGGAAATTTTCACTGCCACTCAATCACTGCCCTTCGCGCGTTTATCCGCGATTAGTCTTATCGCGTCTTCTTCTTGTCTCGCGTTGTCACCGGAAAGGAGTTCCGTTTCCGATCGACGCTCTTTCCTCCCGGTGTGCGCCAATGAACGTCTTCCGTATCAGTATGCGGTGATCGTCACAGCATAAACGCAGCAGTAATACAATATTTTATTTCCCGGCGTGTTGTCATTAAGTGAGAGAGGTTGAGCGAAGATGCCAAGCCAAACCACCACTATCTTGCTCAAATGCTCCATGGTGGATGTGCCAGCGCTCAATCACGTGAAGCTCAAATCCCTTAAATCTACTTACGCGGTAAGTACCGCGGGTGCGCGCGCGCAAATAATAAACGTTGCGCGCGTGTGTGTGTGTCTCTCTCTGTCTCTCTCTCTCTATCTTTGAGAGACCCAGAGGGTGTAACGGTAACGGTGTGTCACGATGTCGTCTGATCGATTTGGCGAGATCGATGCCGCCAGCTGCCGTGAGAGAATTCAGCTTGTAGTCTCTTGTGTATGTGATTTCTGTGTTGCTCGCCTGTGTATACGAAAATATACACTATAGCGATCGTCTCCGGAAACACGTGTGCAAGTGTGTTTGTGTGTACACTGCGCGTTTGCTATTGTTACTAAGCCATAATCAGATATTAATCTTATCAGTTGAAAGAGAGAGAGAGAGAGAGAGAGAGAGAGAGAGAGAGAAAGAGAAAGAGAAAAAGTGAGATATCTATGTTGTAGCTGAAAAACCAAGCGTGATGCTCCGAAAGTTACGGTGTAACGGTAATATTTTATTGTAATTCTAATGATCGTCCGGATGTCATGTTATTGTCTCTGCTTAAAACGCAAATTCCGGTGACCGAGTTCTTTTGTCGGTCGATCGGCCTAAAAGTCGTCGCCGGTCGTAACGTAAATAGCCGAAGCAGTGTTTTCTCGCGACCTTTGTTCGGTTTGTGCGAATTTTTATTCACTCGGCACACACGACCCTAAACACGCGCGAGTGCGTGTACAAATTTATACACACCGTCTGTGTCCGTCACGCTTCACGAGACGCGTGTTCACACTTTCTTTCCAAATTTCCACGAAACTTTTCAGAAGTAACGACATGCTTGAAGTTTTTCCGAGAATGCGTACATGCGCGCGCACGTGTCATTATAAGACGAGCGAAACGACGGGACGAAGGGTCAGTTGGAAAAGAGAGAGAGAGAGAGAGAGAGAGAGAAAAAAAACGAATGTACACGCGCTTGCGAGTCAGCCCGGAGGGATATTCGACGACCACAGGGTTGGAATAAAAGGGAAGGTCTGCCGCGCGCGTGGTGCGCGCCGCGTCTGGAGATGTTTGCGCCTCATTAACGTTAACCTCATTCGACGCGAATGCAGATGCATTCACGGGGCAGGCTCGTCCAACAAAGTCTCACGCTCGTCGACCGCCTAGTGTGTTCAGCCAGCGCGTGTGGGTGCCGCGAAACAAGCGCAGCATCCAGCACGCTTTTAGACAAGTACCTTTCCCCGGTTCCTTTTCAAAATAGATTATTTTTCTAGAAGGGAAAATTGAATTACGTTGCAAGCGCGCTTGTTCTGTTGTTTTTAGTTTGCTTTTCACAACTTAAATTGTGTCTTTTCTCTCTCTTTCTCTCTCTCTCTCTCTCTTTCTGTTTTCTTCTTCTTTTACCGTATTTGTTGCTAAATTTTTACAAGAAAATAGCTTGTTGAAGAAAGAAACTAAACTACTACTATTCATCGCGAATTTCGAAAATGAGTCGATTGCTAATTTCGAAATTACAGCGCGTAGCGAAGAAACGTTCCTGGAACTGTTTCTCTTTTCTTGTTATGAACTTTTGTTGTGAGAATCTTCTCTCCTTACAATGCCATGACGTAGCCTTCAACAGGTAAGAACGTGCTACTTGCGTTGCTGCACCAGCAGGTAGTGCAACATGATCTTTACAGGTATAAACACAAAGCGGCTGGTCGGCTATATCGTATTGACAAACGGACAATGGATGCATCATAAGAAAATGTGTTTACACGTGCGCTCGATGTATTATTTAACAAAAACTGCGAGAGAAACAAAAAAGGAAAATAGTGTACACAAATTTGAAAGCACATGATCTGTGTTGAAGTTATGAAATTGTGTTTTGACAAGTAAGAAAACTTTAATTATCAACACATCGAGATATTTATTGCGGTGCAGATAAGCACACACACACACACACACACACACACACACACGGTAATAAGGAAAATTTTAATGTTATAAACGCGCGTTATAATCTGTGCGACATTGCGCAAGAATTGGATGCACGCGTTTAATCTACAGATACTTAAATAAAAATTTTCTATTACTCGGACAATATGAGCTAAATACGAATAGCGATAAGGTGACACGTGAAAACACGCTTCTTCGGTGTTCCTCTGAAAGTGCTCCCGCGTTTGTCGACTTAGATAAAAGCACGTATCGTCTATTGTATCTAATATGAAGTCGTCCGTTTCAATTTGTGACGATGCATTATCCATTATGGGCGATCGATATTGCGCGATACGAAGATTAGAAAGAACGAGAGAGAGAGAGAGAGAGAGAGAGAGAGAGAGAGAGAGAGAGAGAGAGAAAGAGAGAGCGAGTGAAACGATAGGTCGAGGAGCGAATCGGAGCAGCAACGTGACAGCTCGGATGCGTCGAAGCTTAACAGTCGCGCATGGTTTCTAAATATAAAGACACGAGAACCCCGGCCTTCTCGGACAAGAGTACATGCAGGAGGGAAAAAAGATTACGGGAGGAGAGGATCCACCGAGAGAGTCTCGAAGAAGACTCGAAAAAGAGCCACACACGGATCTTTCGTACGAAAAATCATCGAGTTTTTCTCGAAACAAGATGATGACGATCCGATACCATTTCTCGGAATTCGATACCATTTCTCGGAATTTGACGCGAGAAGTGTTATGCGTCAGATCGTTTTAACGATTGTAAAATACGCAACAATTGCGCAAAAGATCTCACTTCCGAGAGATAGCGGGACGAAATTCGATGATATCAATCTAAAGATCGGTACAGGAATCTCAGAAATTCGCATACTTTCTCCTATTTTATTCTTAGCGCAGCGTATAGAACAAGAGAAGAAGTAGGTAGATGTGTGCTATAAGATATTCGAGTTAATCGAACGGTTCGTCGAAACTTCGTTTCCGCGAAAAGTTAGCCTTGGGTTGATTATTTCAAGAGATAGCGAAGTAGATAAAATCTCGAAGTTTTGTCGCACGGTGAGAATGCAGCTAACGAAAAATTCTCAGCGGTGGTGATGAGGGGGAAAAAAGCCTTGCTTGCTTGCACGTGTCTCTTCTAACGGGTCGCTATGAATACGCCCGAATGACAGCGACGTTCAATTGTATTGTACATGTGTGTTCGCACGAGGAGCCCTACTTCCGGACAAAAAAATTGAAAAAAAAAAAAAAATAAAATAAACCGACAGCGAGAAATCGGGTGTCACGTCGCCGCGTTATCTCGGGTAACGACAAATGATAACGTTGCGTTCGTTATACGAACCTCGATACGATTATCGCGATCTTATCGCGCGACGGTGGAAAATGAGCGCGCGCGAGAGTAATCACCGCGCGAAATCTCGTCCCCGGGCGGGGGAAGCCGCGCGCGCGCGCGCTTTTTCTTCCCGCGGGCGATTTTTCTCCGCGTTTTCGAAAGAAGGTTACGGAGGGAAACGCACGCGTGACAAGATTTTCTTGTTTAATCCCAAAAGTTATCGCTCGTTAGAGACGAGGAAAATGAGAACGAAGCCGAGTACATGTGTAACGGGACGCGGCGCCATCAGATTAGACGTATCTATTGTTGCCATTGCCCACAGTCTCTCGATACGTACGCCGACCTGATAACAACGATTGTAATCACCGGTTTTGAAATAATTACTCATGTTAATCTCATTAACTCTGTGTTTCATGCAGTTAATTACGCGCGGGAAAATATTGATTGAGATTTTTTTGTTGTTGTCTCTTTCTCTTTTTCTCCGCGAGGCGAAGGAGAACGTGCGACTTTGCGGATTGCAGTTGCGCGCGCGCGCGCGCGCGCAAATTCGGCCACGTCGCTGGAATATAATACCGTTGCCTCCGAATATATCCCGGCAGATTGGCCTCGGGATAGAAATTACATGCCTCGCAGCATCGTCCGATATATACGCCGGACCGGCCGCTGCGTATCGCTTTAATTCGATAACCTGTTTCCTTTTTGCGCGTGTCGATTCCGCTCTCACGCAAGAGAGACGGCGACCGCGCCTGGGCTTCTCTCCTTTGCCGCATCAGTCCCATTTTTTTTTTTTTTTACTCACCGCGCGGAGCCCGTGGTGCGTACTTGGCACACGGAGTGACCGGGCCCGTGGCCGTGAAAGTTCTCTCTGTTTCACCTCGCATATATGCGTCTGGTCCCCGGCGCTTGTCCGGCCAGACCAGATATATGAGGTCTCGTATGTATCGAGAGGGTCTTGTTTACGCGCTCACGAGAAAAGGGAGAAATTTTCGAAAGCGATGACGAGTGTTTTCGAGCGTAGCGACACGACACCCGGTCTCGTTATCTCTCTCATCTTGAATTTGTTATATCGCAAATCGCATCGCGTGATGTTGCGCGGATAAAGTTTTAGTCCAAGTTTTTGAAGAGAGAGAGTGAGAGAAAGAGAAATTGAGAATCTTCGCAATGTGTGATCAATGAAAATTTAAATGAAAAACTTGCGGTTATGCATCATTCTTTGCGAGATCCCTTTTGGAGATCCGTCGTGCATGGTCGACGAAATGTCTTCGGCTTCTCTTCTTCGCATTCAAATAAATGATTCGTCGACAAGCAAGACACACTCAACTCCAGTTCGCACAAGAGACAACGACTCTTGAGCACGACCCCTTTTTCTATTCTGGTGCGTGCACGTCGACGCGCGCGCTCGTCCAGTTCTTTATATTGTCTCTCTTTCTCTCTCTTAGCTTCTCGCGTGTGTTTGCAGCCCTCTCGGGGGCAACACATACACTCCTCCTCTTTCTCTTCCGCACGCTCGTCTCCTTCGAGGCCAGATACGTGACGGTTGGACCCCCATTGTTGACCGATCCGCACGATGAGAGGAGTTTCTAGGAGCGGAGGAGCATCATTATATTCACAACCGAGAGAATATGATTGACTCACGAGGAAATTGCAGAAAAATGATTGCATGGCTGACGCGATCTCGCTTTCGAGAGCGTTTATTATAGCCGTTGTGTTACGTAGCGCGCGCGCGTATCTCCCACGGCGACTCGCGCGGAACATAAGTTCTGTAAAATCGTACTGCTGATTTTATTTTTTCCTCTCCCCCCCCCCTTCCCGTCGTAAAACAACAACAAGACGCGAGGATCGATATTTTAGACGATGTACAGGAGAAACAAAAAATAATATTCGCAGCAAGCGGCTGGTAACAAGATTGTAGCGTGATTTTTGCGGAGTCGCAACCGGCGCTGTGTACGTCGTCAGATCGTAGGTCGTAAATCTAATGCGATTAATACAGAATACCATCTCGCGAAAATATATATTCATGAGTGTGTACACTATATATCACCGTTAGCCGGAAGCTTGTGCGTCTGATCCCAGGCAGGAGGTTGAGAAGAGTCACGCATGAAACTCTTCGGTGATTTCTACGAGGGAACCGATAAGCGAGAAAACCGGCGATTCTTCCCTATTTTTTACGTCACATCTCTCACAATTTTTAATCATTTCCGCGCCATCTACAACACACGGCGATAACACATATGCGTCTCTTGAGAAAGAGAGAGATACATATGCGCGCGCGCGTTACACACGCGTGAACTCGTTCGCGCGATCAGCTGATTCGTCACACGTCAAAATTATGTGCGCGAGATCCGCGCAGGGGGAATGACGGTTCTTCTCGCGCGGTAAATTAATGCCTCGGTGCTTTTCCAACGCGCGCGTCAATTATCCTCTGCGTGCGTTCCGCAATAAACGACGAAGAATGATATTTTCACTTTCTTTGTGTGTGTACGATGCGCAAACGTTACACGTATCGCCGCACACAATTTTCGTGTGTATATTTTCTTATACCGAGATTTTTCACTAAGCTACCAAGCGACAGAGTCCGACTTTGATCGCGCGTGCGTGACTGGCTCGCGTTACACACGCACGCGCATCGTTCGTGTTTATTCGTTTCGCATCTTTTTTTGTTAGTCAGATCGTCACGAGAGAGGTTTCGTCTATCGCGCTAATCACGCGTTTCATTTATCAGCGAAATCTCGCACATGTTTCTCCTTTTTTTTTGTCGGATTAGAATTAGAAGGATGATTTCGCAAACGGACGGTTAAAAACTTTACAGTGCGCGCCGATGCCTGCGAGCGATTTCACCGCGATCGCGACTAATTGGCGCTTGTGAAAACGTCCCGATCGCGTTCGCGCACGTACAATCACGACGATTGGCAAATGTCCCGGCGCGGTGAAAAGATAGCGAGATTCAAACGCGCAAAAGGAAACTTTTACTCGCTCTTCAGGAAATGGACAATCACTTGGGGGGGCGAGGGTTCCGGCGCGGAAATCGATTCCCCGCAACTCTACGCCGATCGGTTTTGAATCACTCGATTCCGCTTCGTTAAAACGGCCGCGATCTCAAATATATCCGATTCCCGCGTGAAAGAAACATACCAATTAGATTTGCTGACTAATGCAATTTTTGAAACGTAGATCCAACTCGTGTGAGAATTTTTTTTATCCGACCTGTAAATTGATTAAAATAATATTTGACACAGTTTTTTGCGGAATTTACAAACTTTTTACTATCTCTCTCTCTCTCTCTCTCTCTCTCTCTCTCTCTCTCTCTCTCTCTTTCAGCGTTGCGCGATTTCGCGCGTTGTGACAGCTCTTAACGTAATTAGCCGCATGCATTGTGATTGGCGTTAATTGTATATCCTGCGCGTGCACGTGAGACAATTGGCAGTTGGCCTATAAAGTCGCGATCGCTCGCGCGCTTGCGTCTTCTGCGTAAATATGCCTCGTCTGCCTCGCATAAGAGAAATATATTCCAGCCGCTCCATTCTATTCAAATCTCGCGACCGATCGAGAAACAGTCCTTCGCGCGGAGGACGAGTACCTACTCCTCGTATAAACCTCAAGCGAATAATCCGTTTTAGAAAAGCAAATGTATTTTACGCGCGAAGATAGATCGCGTTATCTCAGATCTCCGCCGCGCCGCGAACGCGCGATTTAATCGATCGATTTATCTTCGAGCGTTGGCTCGTTCTCGTTGTTGCGATTCGTCCTTGACCCGCAATTTTTACCCGTAATCGATATCGCACGAGCGTCGAACGTTGTTACGAGCGATTGTTTCTCGCCGTTCTGCGCGCGGAAAGATTTTTTCCGACCGACGCGATCGACCGCCGCGCGCGACACAATCGAGAAGCCACCATCATCCGTCGAACTTTTCGCACCTTTCTCGCGTACAGGTAAAAGCGCGAAGCGCTGCGACAACGCCTAATAATTGGAAAGTTGACTTGTGGAAAGCCAACCCGTGTGTGGAAAGCTAATTTCGCGATTATATCGCCTCTGTGACATTGTTAACACGATATAAATTTTTCGCCATGCACAAGCGCGCCGGTGGGCGTAATTGTGCGCCGGTGTAATTCAGTGTAATTTTAAAATGCAATCTTCCCGGGTTGTAATTTTCGTGTCATATTCCAACGGCGCGCACTTTCGACACGCTAAAAGATTGATGAAATTTGCTCTCGCGCACGTATCTCGGTCACCTATGGCGGATGGCGGAACTATACTGCCGTTGTACGACTACGTTGTCGTCGTCGTCGTCGTCGTAGACGAAGGAGAAGCTTATCAGGCCGAGATACGCGGACTCGTCCGTGGTGCACGTCATTCCTCCGGGGATTTCTCTAACGTACGGTTTTCCGCAGCGAGATCGCTCGCGGCGATGCTGATGAAAAAGCGATGGGAATTCCGTTCCGCTAAATGTCGCAGCGCTCTCTGTCGCTCACGGAATTGTAATGCGACTCCCGAGCATCATCTCTCGCGCTCGTCATCTCGACTGCGAGAAACAGTCATCGGAGCATTCTGATATTCCGAGAACGTATATACGAGTGGAATCCGACGTTATTACGTGTACGGCGCGCAAATATATCTCGCGACGTGTGTGTCAATCTAATTCGTGTGGAAAATGAGATATACACATTACATAGAAAAAAAAAAAAAAAAAACATACAACACGTAGTAATTTTGCGGAATAGTCAAAAATCAGTGCGCTAAAATTAACGCGAGAGATGAGAGATCGGATGAGAGATTATGAAAAATCTTTTTTTTCCGAGAAACAGCTGCAGCTTGAGCCCGGCCTGAGTCAAAGTCTTTGTGTTGCTGCAGGTTGGCAGGTGTCAGATACGAGATACATCTGCTAAACGCGCATACATCCCGTGTGTATGCATGTGTGTTCGCGCAGCGCGAACACACAAGGTGTGTACATATATATATATATACATATATATATATACGGCAGGTATTCTCTCGTACGTGTGTTTTTTGATCGGGACGCGCGAGGTCGACGACGAAGAGCCGGTGTGCGCCGGTGCCCCGATCTCCGGCATATGCCGGTCGCGCGAGATTCGCTCTGAAAGCAACTCTGTTCACCTGCTGCTATTGCTAGGTGTGTCCGGGCTGGGGCCGCGTGCAGCCAGGTGTCCCGAGAAAAATCGAAAGCCACGAGAACCCCGGAGTTTGAGATTAAGGTTTGCCTCTGCGAGCGAGCGTAATGATAGGGTAGTCGCGGCGTGGTTGGATGAGAGTGTCCAACTTTATCGGGATTGGTCTTTTTTTTTTTTTTTTCAA